>NC_092621.1:21460000-21760000 GCF_047663525.1 Anas platyrhynchos
TACTGTCTTTGTTATTTAATCCTTACCAAGTGAAAAAAATAAATAAATTTTGGAATACCTCGTCCACTATTAGATTTATTATTTTAAAATTGAATTATTTTGAGGCATTATTCAGTTTTATAAAATCATCAAGAAAGATAACTAATCAGTGCTATCATAAAATGAGGCAATTTCCACAAATTTTTAAATAATTAATCCAAGAGACATATACATATGTAGACACTATGATGTATGCGTAATATATTTAGCTGCCATTTTGACCATTCCAGTACTTTTTGCATTCCTTAAAATATTTGAGGTAAAGTACTGTCTCAATATGCTCTTGCATATGTGCTTGTTAACACATTTCTACTTAAAGTGTGCCTTCAAAAATAAAATAAAATAAACCTTGAAATTGTTATTTTATTCATCGCTTTATACAGGACCTTTTCATATTCCGATGAACAACCTTAGGTAACATTGCAAGTGTGTTGGAAAATTATAAGAAAAGAATGTTAATATAGCAAGTTCCAGAGTGTAGGCAGAAGAACATCTTGGTTATCTATAAAATGTATCTTCTATATTTTTTCCTGTCTACTCTATAATATACTGCAAGCCAGAGAACACATCTAATAAAAATAGGTAAAACGGTTATGCTTTATAAAAACATAGTTTAGGTTTCCAATTTTATTTTTGTTCTGGTAAAACTAGTATGTAATCACCATAATGACACAAGGACCCAAGATGATCTCTGATGTAATTCCATAGATCATTTATGTGACACCAGCAATGAATCAGGACCATGTATTTTGATAGAATCTCAACAGTTTGATACTTTATGCTTTCAAGGCTTTAAAAAATATTTTTGGAAGAAAAATGGATGATGTAGTAATGAGAGTCGGCTTGCTCAACACTGTAGCAAATTGATCTGGGTCTGAGTATACGACTACACAAAATTAATTCTTGTCTTGTATAAACAAAAAAGAGCAGAGGATCTATGGAGTTTGCAGTCTCACTGCTTGTGGGCCAATCTCCTTTTCTTGATGACACATCTCACTAAACAGTAATGCAGTTTTTATAAAGTCCAGCTGTCATCAGAGGCTGCAGGACAGCATACACTAATGCTGTCATTAGTGTAAACTGTCTTATTACCATGTGCTGTATGCTGGTCGTAGGGAGACTCCTGGCATTCAGCTGGGTAATGAATCAAAGGAAATATCTTCCAGTTAGTTGACTAGGCTAGCAAAAATCAGAGATGACAATTCAAACAAGGGAAAATCTAGGAAATAAAATGCACAGAGATCAGACCTGTATGGTAAACTCCAGGGCCAAAAGGTTTTAAAAAATACTTGACTGAAATAAGAAAAGTAAAAGTCAATTAAAGCTTCATAAAGAAGAGACAGATCTATCAGAAAATGTCTCAAAAGCCAAGGTATTATTTCAGAACTAATTTCTTTTGTTGTTTCAATATCTAAATGAAACAACAAAAGCAGCAACAAAAGCACAACTCTAACTCATGACTTTACACAGTGTTTGCACTGCCTCAATAACACAGGTACCTGGATCAGTATAAGGGTAAGGCAGTTGTCGCTGAAGCCAGGTTTAATAATGTGATTTTCTGAAACATGGAAGATGCTCAGGTCTCCTCCCTGGAGGTCTCTTTCTTCTTTCAGGAGCCTGGCTATCAGGGGACCTCACCAATTGTTGGATGTTCCTAAACTTACTTTCTTTAAGAAAACGACTGTGAAGTTGGTGAAAGTGCAAGCTCAGCTGCTGCCTGTCTTGCTGAGCTATTTCCCTGTGGGAATCAGTACGTCCAAAAGGCTCTGAAATCCACCGGTGGGACCAGCTCCTGAGTCACGTGCTGGGCCGAATCAAGCAGAAGTTTGTAGATGCCTTCATTCAGTCTAGCTGCTGAACAATACCTGCCATGGCCTATAAAATGAATCTAGGAGAAGCTCCCAAGTGACAGAAGTGAGCAGATAAAAGTGGCACATGAAATTGCTGCAAGTGGCAAGGACAACTGGAAATGACCTAAACACGATTTTTCCATGTCTCTGTGACCTGCAGCCACCAACAAGTTGTAGTGGGTTTATGTGACAAGGTTTGGGTAGCACAGGGCTATAGGGGTGGCTTCTGTGACAAGAATTCAGAAGCTGCCCCATGTTAGATAAGGGGCCCGCCTCTCGCCAGAGCCAAGCAAGTAAGTGATGTTGTTTGTGCCTCTGTGAGGGCATATTCAAGAAAGGGGAAAAAAAACAGCTGCTGCTACACAGCATTTGGGAGAGGTGAGTGAGAAGCAGCCCTGCAGCCCCCCGGGGCAGTGCAGCAGGAGGGCAGGAGGTGCTGCAGGCACAGAACAGCAGTTCTCCTGCGGCCTGTGGAGAGGCCCCTGGTGGAGCAGGCTGTCCCCCTGCAGCCCATGGGTCCCACATGGAGCAGATCTCCACGCTGCAGCCCCCCCATGGGTGGAGGAGCCCCCGCTGGAGCAGGTGGATGTGGCCTGGAGGAGGCTGCGGCCCATGGAGAGCCCCCGCAGGAGCAGGCCCCGGGCCGGAGCTGCAGCCCGTGGAGAGGAGCCCACGCAGGAGCAGGGGGTCTGGGGGGAGCTGCCGCCCAGCCGTGGGGGACCCGTGCTGGAGCAGTTTGCTCCTGGGGGATGGATGGACCCCGTGGGATGGAGCCGTGTGGGAGCAGTGCTTGAAGAGCTGCTGCCTGTGGGAAGATCACAGAGGACCCCATGGGGAGCAGGGGTAAACATTGACCGAGAAGGAGTGGCAGAGATGAAGCGTCAGGGACTGACCACAGCCCCTATTCCCTGTTACCCTGTGCCGCTCAGGGGGACGAGGTGGAAGAGGGTGGCAGGGGGAAAGGTGTTTTTGGTTTCTTTCCTTTGTTTCTCACTTCTGTATCTTGTTATTTATAATCTATAAATGTTAGTATCCCCTTACTCGGAGTCTGTTTTGTCCATCACATTAATTGTTGAGTGATCTCCCCATCCTTATCTCAAACCTTGAGCCCTTTGTATAGTATTTTCTTTCTCCCTGAGGAGGGGGAGTGAGAGAGTGGTTGTGGTGGAGCTCGGCTGCACACGTGAATAAAACCACCACACAAAGGGACATTATGAGAATGCAGCTTTATTTCTGTCAGTCATTGGTTCTCAGACTGTTTGTGCTCTCTGTAACTCTCAGTTAACTCATGCAGAGAGGGTTAACTATGAAACTATCATAGATGAATTTATAAATATATAAATGCATTGGCTTTCATATGACTCATCAGCATACAGTTTAGAAGTTTTTATATAGAGATAATGGGAAGAATGAGAGAAGACAAAAGTCAAACCTTGAGGAGGCAATCTTGCTGTCTGGCTAGAGAGATTATCCTCTTCCCTGATTAGGGATGAGGTTCTTGTGCCAGACACCGTGGGGAACAACTGGAAGACCCAAAAATAACTTTTGACCAGACAGTTTGAATTTGCCAAGCAAATGTTGGCTGCTTCCATATAAAGCTGAGCGAAAGCAGAGAGTGCAAAGAAATCAAAGGGGTCCAAAAGAACACAAAAATAGACAAGTGGCAGAAAGAGTCACCAGGGTCAAAGCTGGAATCAATAAAATCTAGCACTGAGCTGAATACACTATGGCAAACTACACAAGGCAAGACAGTGACTAGCATTTAAATACAAAGGTGTTACAATAGTTTATACAGCTTCAAAAATCTTCAAGGGTTTGCATAATGCAGTGCTTAGATGAAGAGAATAACAAGAGAGCAATTAGCTCACTGAAGGTCTTCTGCAGATTGTTGACCAGCATCACAGCCCAGGGTGAATGGACCATTAACCCACTCTGGACATACAGAAGTACTGGCTGGGAAGAAGCATCTAGTCCAGCCTTCTGCTCAAAGCAGGACTGTCACCAGCAACAGGTCTGCTATATCTTTGTCTACTCAAATGGTGAAAAACTACAAGGATGGAGGTTCATGATTAGTTCTCATCAGCCTTTCTCAGGGCTACACTGTACTCCTTGTCAGACTGATCTCAGATGAATCATTCAGAAATAAAAAGATGGGAACACATGACCGTGGTGTTAGAAACTGTGATGTGGCAAAAAAGGGCAGCAAAGGTGACTAATACAACTAAAGACATAAAGTCTATTTTTTGTTTGTTTGTATCTTTCTTTCTTTTAAAATCAAGGACTTTCTGAACAGAGACATCAAAGAGTCACAAAGGCAAATCTTAACAATAATTTGCAACACTGTGATTGAGACTGAGGTTCCACTCTGAGCTAGTCTCTTATTCACAGATGCTTCTGAAGAGCATGCTGGTGTCATTCTCATATTTCTTATTTGGGAATTTTAACATATGTGCTGTAGGTTTCAATAAAAACTGGAAGCTAGTATGCTTAGATAGACAAGGATGCTTAGTCCTCACATGTAAAAGGTTTCGGAACTTTATTTCTGAGAGGCCAGTTTCAGCTGACCATGTAGAATTCATCATGATGACCAAAATGAGCTTCGTGAGTGGTATTCAAGACTAAAGAGCAATAATTTGCTGTTTGAACACAATCCTAAGAGAGATCTGGCTATTGCAAAAGCTCTTCGTAGAGCATTTGACAATAGAAGTAGAACAAAATCCAGGGAAAGATTTCATATATGTATCAATGAGCCTAATCAATCTAAAATGAAATGTGGATTTTGACTACCACAAATTCAGCTGGAAATGAGACCAAACTGGTGGTAGTATGTGAAAATCAGAGTTGCTATAGATGTGTTTATGTATCTTGGAAAAAGCTAAATGACATAGACTTGTCACAGATGATTGTTTCCACCATAAAAGGCAATATAACTAAAGATGTGATCATGCATATCATAGCTATTATTACTAGACATAGAAACCGTGACATTGTAATATCTGACAAAGACTGCTTTCATTTGTAGGGCAGGGTTTTCAAGCAAGAAAGACCCTGTTTAGACAAGGTAATCACTAGTCCCTGTTATAATTCAATTGGATTTGTTGAAAATGGTACCAAAATATTAAATATATATTTTCTTGTCATGATTATTTACTGCTTCTATTATAGAACATTATCCAAGAAGTACAAGTTTTTCTATACTGTTAGTTTAGTAAAACAACAAAACAAAACAAAACAAAAACACCGGGGGAAAAAACCCACCACCAACAACAAAACAACAACAACAACAAGAAAACATTTCAGTTGCTAAAAGTTAATCTTAGTCTCACTGAAGATTTGCAGGTATATAAAAAGACAGAAGAGACAAAACAAGACAAAACAATACAATGATGGATTGGGATCTAAGAAACCAACTCTGTCCACTGGAAAAAAAGTGATGGTATTCGAAACTCTGCATGAGGAGTACAAAAGGAAGAGCTGCTGTTTTGCAAGGGTGTCCGCTAAAATGGACAAATGGAGTGTAGCTGAATTCCAGAAGACACGCAGATAAGGGATACAGAATTATGTGTTTTGACCAGGAAAAGTGTCACACAAATTTCAGTTGTTCTTGCACAACACAGCTGTGAACAAGAGAATGGTTTGGACAGGACTGGTGGGTTAACTACTATCCAAGCTAATATCTCCAGTTAGCTTAGTTAATACATGGTTTATAAGAATGTAATAAGTTATAAAAAGTGTTGTATCAGAATGATCATTAATTATCAGTTAGTTCATGTTTCATTGAAAGATATAGTGTGGGGACTTGGATCTTGAAAGGTTCCAACAATGCCTAGTTGAGACAGGGGACAGAAGCATTGAACAATTTTGATAGACTTGATGAGCTAGGTCTGAGAGACCTAGCTTGCCTAGCTTGAGCAGGGCAAGCTTAGTCAGGCTCTAGATCCTGAGCAGGTAATGAATAATGTGGCTATCTAAATACTGCCAAGATGTAACGCTGAAATTTCTAGTAGATATGGTAATTTGAGGGGAAGTATCAGTTTGCCAGGAAGTATGAAAGCCCTGCAGAGGGACCTGAACAGGATGGGTTGATTGGATTGGCAAAGGCCAAAGGGATGAGGTTCAACATGGCTAAGTGCCGGGTCCTGCACTTTGGCCACAACAACCCCATGCAGCACTACAGGCTTGGGGCAGAGTGACTGGAAAGCTGTGAAGAGGAAAAGGATCTGGGGGTGCTGATTGATGCTTGCCTGAGCATGAGCCGGCAGCGTGCCCAGGTGGCCAAGAAGGCCAACGGCATCCTGGCTTGTGTCAGGAATAGTGCAGCCAGCAGGAGCAGGGAGGTGATCATCCCCCTGTACTCAGCTCTGGTGAGACCACACCTCAAGTGCTGTGTTCAGCTTTGGGCCCCTCACTACCAGAAGGACATCGAGGCCCTGGAGAGTGTCCAGAGCAGGGCTATGAAGCTGGTGGAGGGCCTGGAGCACAAGTCCCATGGGGAGCAGCTGAGGGCACTGGGGGTGTTTAGTCTGGAGACGAGGAGGTTCATGGGAGACCTTATTGCTCTCTACTACTAGAGGAACAAAGGAAGCTGTAGGGAGCTGAGGGTTGGCCTCTTCTCACAGATAACTAGTGATAGGAGTAAAGGGAATGGCCTCAAGTTGCGCCAGGGGAGGTTTAGGTTGGAAATTAGGAGACATTTCTTCTCAGAAAGAACAGTCAGGCGTTGGGACGGGTTGCCCAGGGAGGTGGGGAAGTCACTGTCCCTGGGGGTGTTTAAGGAGAGGTTGGACGTGGTGCTTAGGGACATGGCTTAGTGGGTGACTTTGGTGGTAGGGTGACAGTTGGACCAGGTTCTGGAGGTCTCTTCCACCCTTAATGGTTCTATGATGGTTTTAGATGTAGAGCTTAGGGATATGGTTTAGTGGGGACTGTTAGTGTTAGGTCAGAGGTTGGACTCGATGATCTTGAGGTCAACCTAGAAATTCTGGGATTCTGTGATTCTGTGATGAGTCTAAGCAATAAAATGGTTAATAACTCCTCAGAAGTTAAAAGCAGCAGCAAAGACTGGTGCAGTGTATCTAAAAGGTCTTCATCTGGAATGGGCAAAACCAAGTCTCACATCTCTATCCAGACACATATTCTGCCCTGGTTTCCACAATTTATCAAAGAGATCATGTTTTTTTTAATGATCCATTTCTTTCCACACAGAAATATGAGTGGAATCCTCAGAATGTGAATCCTAAATTTAATATAATTGGAGAAACAAAACAAGACAGTCATAATTAAATATGTCATATAGCAAAATGACATAAGAAATCATATGTAAGAGTACTGGCTTGCTTTTTGAGGAGTAGAATATTATAATCTCCCAGTATAAAGAAAGCATGTACCTGAGAAGTATAACGTAATTTATAATTCTCAGTGAATATGGTAAAATGTGTACCAGTACTGCAAGTTACTCATTCCTAGAAAAAATGGGAGAAGTGTTAAAGTCTGAAGCTGACTAGCATGAGGGAGGTGTCTTTACGCAGGATTGTGGAAGTGGGGTTCTTTTTATTAGCCTTCCTCAAGAATGGTGGAGAGGTTGGTAATAATGAGGATATGAGGTATTAGCATATTTCAGTTTTTGTAATTTCAAATGTGGGTAAATAAATCGTTATATAATCAACAAGCAAAAATCTCCAAATAATCATTTTTAAGACATATGTTTGTCCAGATGCATGCAGTGAAGCGTAAACCAAAGAAATCTAGAAACCACTGCAGAGAAAAATTTTAAGAGAGACTACAAACTATATCATGTCCAAACCTTAATTCAGATTTTACTCACAGTTCTGTGTATGCACATGAACTGCTCACTTGAAAAATGTTGACGCAACTACAGTACACAGTGAGAAAATGAAACTTAGATTTTAAAGCAATGCATTCAAGCCTGTGCCAGCCCAATTTACTTCAAGGAACCTCCATGTAAGTCCACACACAAAAGAAAAGTCCATCAGTGCAAACCTCATTATTCTCAACCACTTGATCATTCATTTCAGACATTTACAAATATTTTTCAAACACCATTCAGTTGTCCAAAGCCCCCAGACACTAAACTGTCAGACAAATGTAGCCCACCTGAAAGCTGGGGGTATGCCACCCCCCCCTCTGGTCCCGTGAGTGACTGCAGATGTACGCCTGGGGAGCTGCATCTTCCCGTGACCCTGGTGCGGCAGCATGCCTGGGGAGTAATTTCAACTGACACAAATCAATATCACTGCCAGGCATCAATATATCTCACAGCAATCCTTTCCCTGGATGAGATGTAAATAACACTGGCTGCTTCTATAGTGACAGATCAGCCTACGCTCAGATGCTAGAAAGTGTCTTAAAAAACCTTCTGTTCACACCTTCTCACTCCTGGTTTGATTTCAGAGATCAGGCTCTGGCTCTATGGGCACCTGGAGCAAGTGGCCAAGAGCAGACACCCTGGCAGTCCATGTTGTGCCAGAAAGGTGTGAGAAGTAGCCAGGACTCAGGTCATGCACGGGAACATCTCCTAAACACATGAAAGCCTATTCTGGAAGCCAGGTTTGTTTACTTGCTCTACCATGTTCCCCTTGTGTTGCTACCTTGCCAGCTTTAGAGATAAACCAGACCTCCAGACCAAAATGAAGCCTTCTTTGTTCTGCTTAACTCTAACTTCCCCTCTCCCTCACCAAATTTGCAGATGACACCAAGCTGAGTGGTGTGATTGATACACCAGAAGGAAGGGATGGCATCCAGAGGGACCTGGACAGGCTGGAGAAGTGGGCCCACGTGAACCTAACAAGGTTCAACAAGTCCAAGTGCAAGGTGCTTCACCTGGGTTGGGGCAACCCCAGACATGAGCACAGACTGGGAGAACTCATTGAGAGCAGCCCTGTGGAGAAGAACCTGGGGGTTCTGGTGGATGAAAAGCTTGACATGAACCAGCAGTGTGTGCTTGCAGCCCAGAAGGCCAACTGCGTCCTGAACTGCATTAACAGAGGGTTGGGCAGCAGGTCGAGGGAGGTGATAGTACACGAAGGATGTGGACCTGTTGGAGCGAGTCCAGAGGAGGGCTACAAAGATGATCAGAGGGCTGAAGCACCTCTCCTATGAAGAAAGGCTGAGAGAGCTGGGGATGTTCAGCCTACACAAGCGAAGGCTCTGGAGTGAACTCATTGCAACTTTTCAGTACTTGAAGGGGACATAAAAAAGATGTAGAGCAACTCTTTTCTCCATCAGATAACAGCAGAATGAACGGGAAAGGTTTTAAACTAAAAGAGGGGATATTTAGATTAGAGGTTTGGAGGAAATTCTTCACTCAAAGGGTGGTGAGGCACTGGCACAGGCTGCCCAGAGAAGCTCTGGATGCCCCATCCCTGGAGTTGTTCAAGGCCAGGTTAGGTGAGGCCCTAGGCAATCTGATCTAGTGGGTGGTGTCCCCGCCTATGGCAGGGGGGTAGGAACTAGATGATCTTTAAGGTCTCTTCCAACCCAAGCCATTCTGTGATTCTCTTTTGAGAAGTGTTTTCCTCTCATCTACCTAATCCAAAGCAGAACCTCAAAATGCAAGGGTATGCATTAAAACTTTGTCAGCAAATAGCAGCTCCTTCTGAAGTCTCACTACACTGGCATATGCAGTGGGAAATTTCCTAGAGAGCCTGCATAGGCATGGTTTGCTTTCCAGTATCTCTGAACTGTAGTATGAGACACATTGAGCAAATGTAAGAGGTTGTGTGCAAGGATACCTTCACTTCTATTTAGTCCAAAAGTCTTACCATTGAATTACTTGAAGAAGTTATGAATTATGAGTAAGTATCACAGCTGGAGAGTCACTTTCCTTCAGCTTGGTGGGGACTGTTGATTAGGGCTTTAGTATAGCACTGTGCATAATAACAACCTGCAACACTGTTGTCAGTCCTAGAGAAATCTCTTGCCAAGTGGTTGGGTTTAACATTGAAAGAGAGAGCCATATGGCCTGGACACAAATATACTATATCTGAAAATGAAAAAAAAAATCTGCTCAGGAGCTATATAAATTTTCCACAAATACATACCTAGCTTCTCTACTGTGAAACAAAAATATAGATGTCATGCTACCGATAACATACTTCTGAAACAAACAAACAAGTAAAAAACTTTCAAAACCAAAACATCTCTAGGCCACTGAAATGCTACGTCTCAGCTCTACTACCTTCTCAAAATTTTCACCTTGTCCTGGCCAGCAGTCTATATAGAATTTTGGAAGAGAAGGGATGTATATGGATACATATTTCTAAGTACACTGTAAAAAGGAACCCCTGGAAGTGAGAAATTTTTGTGATCTGAGTTTAAAATTTGTGGTCTTTCAGCTGCAAATTGCACTTGGCTAAATTTGCCTAGCAGAAAATGAGAACTTGAGCCAGAATACCTAGAGTCCCAGAACCTGTTTTCTTTCTCTCCCGACAGAGAGATTATTGCTGATGGTCTCATTCGTTCTTATGTTTCTTTTTACCTATGACTAGATTTTTATCCTCTTAGATGAATTTATTTTCTGCTTGCATGTTCAAATTTTATCTACTGCTGATCTTGTCCTTCTCTATCTCAGATGCTTTTTGTTTTGTTTTGTTTCCCTTTTAGAAGACCACATCCATAATTTGGTTTTACTGTCTGGTTCTATCATTGCTGAAGGTATGGACTCACATGCAGTGATGGTGATGCAGTGACCGTGGAGAAATGTATAGCTCATTCTCCCTGTCTGAGCAGAGTTGAGGAGAAGTTGCTATGTGGTGTTGCTCTTCCAGTCCAGGGTGACCTCTTTGCTTAAAGTGACATGTTTTGTTAGTGGTTACTCTGAGATAAGAGCCCTGCTGTTGATCTTGATATTGTCTCTCATACTCAGCATTTCTGTGTTCATATTACATTTCTAGTCTTAGCCCCAGGGAGGTACTAAGGGGCCTTCCCCACATGCCTGTTGGACACTGGACCGTGTTTGTCCCTACTGCAATTGCACTGGTTTAATTGAAATTTCAACCAAAGCAGAGCAGCTAGGAACTTTGTCGGTTGTTTCATTTTAGTTATCTTAAGTTTTTGTGCAGATCATGTCTTTTTTCCGTTTTTAATTGTGGCATTATTAGCCCAGCCATGCTTACAGTCTATGATGTCAGATACTGCACTCCATTGTCTCTGAGCACTGCACAGGTTCATGAAAAGGTGCTCCTTGTACCTAGGAAAGCAAAATGTATAACCAGATACAGATGGTGGGTGAAGACTGACGGGTAAGGAAATACAAAGGAACCACTACCCAGGAAAGACCCAGGCCTGACATGGACTGGAGAGACTGGGAAATTACGTAGCATCACAGCCCCATACAAGATGGTCATGCACCAAGCCAAGAACAACATCAGCAGGAAGGCTGCAGTTCTGCAGTGCTGCACTCTCCTCTGTACCTCTGCACCTAGGTGTCCGGTATGGCTCTTCACAGACACTCATAGCACTATCTTCAGCATGAGCCAGTCACAGAGGAGAGACTCCAAGGAGAAAAAGGGATATTTGAGGGGAGTCTCTTACCAGCAGCACCAGGAACAGACTGACGGAACTTACCTAGCTATTTGCTTTAAAATAAAAAGAAGGGTGATTTCAGCAGGCAGCTCAGGCAAAGGCAAGGTGATCTGCCTTTGTAGAGGATATGGGGAAGGTCTGATATGATGGATAAAGGTGCGATGTTTGTACTCAGCTGGGCATCTGAAATCCACCACACTGCTGTCTCACACCCCCTCCTCAAAGAAAAATGGGGGAGAAAACACCAAGGGCTCAAGAGATAAGATTGAGATAAGGACAGGACGATCATTTAACAATTACCATTACAGACAAAATAGACTCAGCATAGGGAGATTAGTAAAATGTATTGTCTATCACTGGGCAGACTAGAACAGTGAGAAACAAAAAGCAAATTGAAAACACCTTTCCCTCATCCACCTTCTTCCACCTCCTCCCCCTGAGCAGTGCAGAGGAACAGGGAAGGGGGGCTGTGGTCAGTCCCTGATGCTTCTTCTCCACTGCTCCTTCACAGTTCCTCTCTGCCCCTGGTCCCCGTGGGGTCCCTCCCATGGATGCCGTCCTTCCCCAACTGAGCCTCTGGGGTCTGCCCACAGGCAGCAGCTCTTCAAGCACTGCTCCCACACGGCTCCATCCCACGGGGTCCATCCATCCCCCAGGAGCAAACTGCTCCAGCACGGGTCCCCCACGGGTGGGCGGCAGCTCCCCCCAGACCCCCTGCTCCTGCGTGGGCTCCTCTCCACGGGCTGCAGCTCCGGCCCGGGGCCTGCTCCTGCGGGGGCTCTCCATGGGCCGCAGCCTCCTCCAGGCCACATCCACCTGCTCCAGCGGGGGCTCCTCCACCCATGGGGGGGCTGCAGCGTGGAGATCTGCTCCATGTGGGACCATGGGCTGCAGGGGGACAGCCTGCTCCACCAGGGGCCTCTCCCTGCACAGCCCGCAGGGGAACTGCTGCTGCCTGCCTGCAGCACCTCCTGCCCTCCTACTGCACTCACCTGGGGGGCTGCAGGGCTGCTTCTCTGTTTTCTCTCCCAAATGCTGTGTAGTAGCACTTGTTATTTTTTCCCCCTTTCTTCAATCTTTCTTCACAGAGGCCCAACCAGCATCACTCATGGCTTGGCTCTGGCCAGCAGCAGGTCCCTTTTGGAGCTGTCTGGAGCTGGCTCTGATCTGACATGAGGCAGCTGCTGGGCTTTGCTCACAGAGACCACACTTGCAGACCATGTGCTACCAAGCCCTTGTCACTGAAATCCAATACGGAAGGTCAAGCAGTCTATGCACACAAAATGCCCTTGCAAGATATTACCCTAACAGTGTGATATGTGCCAGAAGACACATTAGTGGCATCTCTACTGTGTGCTTCGAGGCTGGGATTACTAAATGAACAGGATTTTCAGGGGGGTTTGGTTATCTAATACAAACTGGAAAACACATGCCAGCTTCAATAGCATGCATTCAAGACCATTGAAAAGCTCTGATTGTGAGGGTGCTTGAAAGGCCTGTTTTTTTTGTGACTAAGAAAGGTTACTAAGAAGGGGCAAGATAACAGTGTAGGAGTCAGGGACTGGTTTACAAAAATAAGATAAGAGTGCCTGTGCTCTCTGCAACCTCCAGGAAGAAGAAAGAAATATTCTGCTAATAATCAGCAAGAGTAAAGGTGGAAATGTGACTAAGGAAACCTCTGAGGAAAGTATTTTTAAAGGTACCTGTATTTCTGAGGATATCAAGAATTTCCATGGATATCAGTTATCTAAAATAATGACAGCAAATATCTTGGGAGGGGCATTTAATCCAATAGAAAAGAGCATGTAATGACACCTTTATAAACACCATTGTATCTGATGAAAGAAACTACTGCTTGATCTATCATGTCAGCCCTGGGTTCTGAGCATTACAGGACTTCTGTAGCTTTTTTGCAAGTTCTTGGTCATGTTGGTTTCTGTATCTCATTGACTTCACAGAGTCCACAGACACTTTGCATGGAGAATGCTTGTCAACCTTTCCTTCCTTTCAGAGAGTAGGTAAAGTGCCGCGTTCCTTTGATTATTAGATGAGAATCTTGATTAAAAAAAAAAAAAGTGTTTTAAGATGAAGAATCTTTCTTGTTTATTTTGTATTTGATTACCTCCCTTGTTTTTTGTGTAGCATCTCTCCACCAGAGTAGATTACAGCACTGCAATGACAGAACTCAATGTTAATAATATTTTCCTAGTATAAAACAAACAATCAAAACCTGAAAACCTGCCTTCCCATCCCCCCACTCCCAAATAAAAAAAAAAAAAAAAAAAAAAAAAAAAAAAAAAAAAAAAAAAAAAAACACCCACCCCTGAAACTAAAAACAAGCATATAATTTTAACATACAATGCTGTAAGAACTTTTACAGTATCTGATAAACTGTTACAGATCTGGATGATGCTACTGGTAATGAAGAATTCACGTATGTTTTAAATGCACTACTTATATTCAGAGGACCATAGATGACTGGAGATCAAAAACTACTATGAAACCTTTAGACTGCCATTTTGGAATTACATTGATTAGTAGGCCAGAACAATTAAAACAATTTTAAAGAACAAGAAATCTGCCAAGATATATACATTTACATTTGCTCATGCAGTATATGAAGTTGGGTTGAATATAATAATTTTCTCTCAACAGCATGTATAGATACACAGTTCCTACATTCATTTGTGAAGATGTCTTTGAAATGTATTCATTGAAACTAATTATAGAGGTCTTACACTTCTCTTTGTTTAATGCTATAAAATTAATGGCCCTTCATTTTTACCACCAATGCAAATGATCATGTCATCTCCAACTGCATGAGGCTCTTTTTCTCAGATGCTGAATATGATTAGTTTTCTTTAAGCAGAATTAGAGCATGTGATTCTCTGAGGTTAGGCAAGAGTGATGTCTCTTGGTGTTATTTCAAAGGTTTTGTTATGATGTAGTATGCTTAACAAACAGGATTTCAGAAACGCACACTGCAAAAATGTTAGACAAGTGAGCTCTAGAGGTTGTGGCCTTAGGAGAGTGCAGACAAAAACAACAATGGCAACTCATAAATCTCCAGCATCTTCAAGTGAGATTAGCCAGACATTACAAAAAAAAAAAAAAAAAAAAAACAAACAAACAAACAAAAAAAAAAAAACACCAAAAAAACCACTTGGAAGAACACAGGGATATGGCTGCTTCTGAAAGAATATGCCATGCTGTCTGAAAACACTTCAGTAGAGCTCCAAACAGCTCCAACAGAAGTGAGTGGCTTTAATGATTTTAGTGGGAACTAGTTAAAGCTTGTAGCATATATATATATATGTATACATATATATATTTTTTCAAACAGTATTCTATATTTGCCTATGAGATAATTTCTTAAAAACCAGACAGGCATCACCTAATTTTCGAGAAGCTAGACCTCTAGGCTCAAATCAGAGAGATGTGAGTGCTCACAACATATATTCACTTTCCTCCATTTTGGTTGTCAGTCAGCTGCTGGTACATGAGGGGACACTCTCTTGTTTTTGGTTTCGAAAAGAGTGTTGATGGGAATAGCAGAACAAGAAGCAATTGACTACAACCCGGTTCACACATTGTTAAAAAAGGAGGGACACCTACCATTTGAGAGTGAAAACCAAGCATAGTTTTTTTAGCATGTGTTTTTAGCTGTCAGATCTTCTGCTTGCAAACATGGCAGACAAATGCTGCAGTCATAAAAATAATTTGTGATTGAACGATTTAAGATATATTCTCTCTAGGAGTGAACTTAGAATAACTGTCTATTTTCTTTAGATAAGAGGGATGCTGACTGAAGGGTATTGTTGAGAAGGACACAAAACAAAAACAGCAACAAAAGTAGAGCTGAAATAATGAGAGAAGATGCATATTTTTAACACCCACACTCAGGTGTTGTGATCCCTGGGTTACTGACACAGTACTTGCTAACCTCAGAACAAGAGAGAGCCTGAGGTCTGTGCAGCTTGCCTGGTGATGTCTCCCCTTGAAATGTTAGGCTTTTGGCCACTGTAGCAAAGAGCAAGGAAAAGCTACCCTTGTGGCACAACCTCTTTGCAAAGTCAGAGGAGTGAAGCAGACCTTGTTCATATCTGGAGAAGAATAACCAGGGATTTGAGTAGTTCTCCATTGGCTCTCTGGGAGACCTTGGTGTCTCCAGAAGATAACCCAGGCTTCAGAGGTTGGTTGTCTACCTTTTTAGCTACCTATGTTATTTGTCCATTGAGACTCAGAGGAAACTTGAAGTTCTTCCAGCTATTAAAGACCCGATGTTTTTACCCTTTTGTTAGAGCAGGTGGTTGACAGCAGGTGACAAGCTCCATGGCTGGCCAAAGTTAGCTCAGTAACCCCAGTCCCTCAAAGGGCCCCTTTTCAGCAGTCGGAGGCTGGCCCTGTTTTGCCTTCCTGAGTGGAATACCATAACCACCAAGCCACCAGGAAATCTGGATGAATGCACTCCTTGTCCTGCAGCCTGGAGCTATGACAGAAGCACAAGTCTTAGGTGAGCAGGAGGGGACCTGGTGTTAGGGTAGCGGTTGACACACTTAGCTGTTAGAGGAGAATTGGAAAACCGGGACAAGAATAAAACCCACTTATGTCTTTTACTGAGACTTCAGTGAGCAACTGCTAGGTATCTACATAGGAGTACGAAAATATGAACAAAATATCTTGGAGAAGTATGAAAAGTTTTCTGCCTTATTATAGCCAATAGATTAAAGAGATACTGTTAACCATCATTGCATTGAGTTAAAAAATACGAGGCAAAGCAGAACTACAAAATAGTTTGTGATCAACCTGGGAGCATGTGCCAGCTATATTAGCAAGGTTTGTGTTCAGCTGATATCCTCTGAATACCACTGCATATTCCCAATGCTGAGTGAAAGCAAAGGTTTTTGGTTATACTCAGAGTCTGGGCAATTATCATAGAAATATAAGCACAGCAAGTTGCCACAAACAAGTGCTTTGTATAAGCAAAGCTAATCACAAAGCTTATTCTTTTCTTATTCAAGCAAGATGGGAATTTGAGATCACCCATTTAAAACATAATAAGATTAGGAAAAAGGCAGTGCTTCTAAATTGTGCCTTGCAGGTTTCACCTAACAATTTTTAGCTTCTTTTTCAAATTGGGGTGTTGAAAACAAGTAGTTTGGAAGCAGGGTATGCCCATTTACTAGGAGTAGAGCAATGGTTTTCGTTGGAAAGGTTATGCAAAAGAAGACGATTTTCTGTTTCATATTCCCTAGCACACCTGCCCGACAGAAGTGTCCTGTTGCTGTCAGGAGTGATTCTGAGCCAAACCAAAGGCTGTCCACACAGAAAAAGTGCCAAGATCATGACAAAAAACTCCCACCACCGCTCCATGGGTAAATATATTTCTTGAGAAACATGGGTGTCTGTTTGAAAGTTCAGAGGATATGCTCTGTGAGTAGAAAGAGATTTCAAATTTCAGCCCTATGTGTTACCATGCTGGCATGGTCCACAGGCAGTCAGATTCACTTTGCCTTTATCTTCAGGGAAAGATACTACAATTTCACCTTGCACCCAGTCCTTTCAGGAACCGCCTCAGTGTCCGTGTTTGAAATTGCAAGTGAGTGTTTGGGGAGCATTTCTGCCACCTCAGAATAGGTGTTCACACACTCTTCCATGGAAAGCCGGACTTGAGGTCTGCCATCGTCCCAGGACAGCTACAGTTTTGGCTTTTCTTGGGTGTTTTCATTACTTTAGCAAGGCATGCTGTATATAGCGTGCTACTGTGTGAACACAGCACAGACTTCTCCCTACTTGGTCAACTCCTGTCCTAACCAAATAGTGGTAAGTATTTTTATCTCATCCCCAGTAATGTTTTGTTTGACTCTTAGTTAAAGAACACCAGTAGCAGCTGGTGACTCTTCACAATTGGTTGGTTGCTGAGAAGGCTTCACCTGTGTCCCTTTCTGCTTTGGTACACCTCTCTCCATTTCTTTCAGTTATCGAAACTCAAAGTAATACAATCACTTATTTTGCCTCTCTACAAGCACTAGACAGTGGAGGTGCTTAGCTCTAAATCTCTACACCATGTACCTTGAATAGTTTTTAATTGCCTTTTTGTTAAAATTAAAGGTAGATTTTAAAGCATTGACATCAACTTTTGCACTCCTGCCCCTATACAAGTCTTCTTTGCTACTAATTCTTTCTCTGCTTTCTCAGTTCCTGCTATCACATCCCTTAGGATTATTGCAGCCTCCATGCATTAGTCCCGGACTTCTCAAAACGGAGTTATTTCATTCTGCCTAGGTCTTGTTTGTATAAATGACATATTTCTTCTCTTATCCTTACCTGTCTGCCTCTAATACATGTTCTAAAATATTTATATATCTCTACATGTGTATATGGCAATCCTGAAGGCAATTATTATATTCCAAACAGAAAAAAAAAAATACCTGGGTAGAAACAGAAGTCAATTATCAATGGTTTATGTTAGGAGTGAAAATCTATCTATTTTGCATGTGGTTTTATTTATTATAAAGAACCAAGCCTTTGAATCTCAGCATCTGTGTTTACTTTAGAGAAGTACACACAGAATCTAGGTCTATTCTTTTTAAAGCCCTCCTCAATGCCACACCATATGAAAGGACTTTACAGTTTTCTAATGTACTCGTGGTTTGTATTAAGTGCCTGTGCATTCTCTGTCTGTGTGGTGTGTACTCAGAGTACTGAGCTTCAATTTTAGTTGGAGATCTACAAAACCCCAGAAAATTAAAAGTATTTTGTACTCAAACTATTGAGGTCAGCTGATTTCATATGAGCCATGTGAAGATGATAATTTTGCATATTTTTTATTTTTTTTTTTTAAATCTATTTCTTTATTTTCCCAGAGAATTGTAGATCCATCCATGTTCACTTGGAAAGGCTACAGTCCTTCAGTGAATTAGACAGCAAAACTGTGCAGGATTTGAAGTGTGTCACAAAACTTTAACTCAGGAGAGCAGGAGAATAGAGGTGGAGACACTCTTACACATGCACTACACTCCTTGCTAGACGGGAATCATGAGAGTGTACCAGGTGCTGTACCAGAGCATTCATTTTAACCAGAAGACTGCACATAAATACATAAAAGAAGATAGATCATGTGGATAACTTCTTCTGAATCTCTTTGTAGAGCATAGAACTGGAGAAGGGATGTCCCAAAAAAAAAAAAAAAAATAAAAATAAAAAAAAATGGTGGTAGTAGCAGGAGAATAAGGGGAACAAAAAAAAGCGGTGAACTATTTCCAACATAATTTTAAAACTATCTGGGAGCTGCCATTTTGTATTAACATTAGGCAAACCCATCTCTCTCATGCCTTTGTCCTTTCTGCTCCCTATGGAACAGGCTCTAGTAAATTGCTAAATTTCAAGTCCCAGATGATCCAGTTCTTATTTCTCTTTTTATTTGACTATGCTGATGGTTATACAGAAAAAGACACAGATTTTGAATCCTCTGTGACTATCTCAGTCCTCTCAGACCTTTTGTACTGCTCAATTGTTGCTTCACTCTCTACTAGAGACAAACAGGTATTCCCTTGGGCCTAGAAACATTTTAGCACTACCAGTAGTAAGGTGCTATCCTGAGTAAATCACCATGCAGCGTCCTATAACACTGCACATACAGCTTTTGGAAGAGAAAAATAGTCTGGAATATTGAGGTAGCAATGTCTTTTCTGAAATTGTGCTGGTTTTGGAACTGCATCCATCCAACAACACAGATTATTTGACATGCCACAGATCGTTTTATTTTGTCTTATTCCCTAACAATTCCAGAGAAAGCCATGATGAGAGAGGAGCACACCCCAGTCTGAGGAGCATCTCCCTGTAGAGATCTGTGGCCATACTGTGAGAGCTTCGTTCAGTACTGCTGTGCTGCTTTTCAAGTAGTCATAGCAAAGCTCAGAAGAGTCATGACACCTCAAGAAGAGCCTGGAGTCAGGGTGATGATGGATTTACACCTTCCCTTTCCTCCTTGTGGCTTCAGTGGAGGATTTGGCTAAAGCAAGGGAGTTATGGCTGAGGTTACTTTGTCTAGTTTCTTTTGCTCTTCCTTCATTATGAGGGTCAACATGTTGGACTCTGTAATAAAACCCCCATCTGCCTACCAGCTCATGTGTTTGATATCTCAAAGAGCTTCCACTATGCATAGTCAACAAGCACCTGGTGACAAGCTTGAAGCAGTTTGTTAGCCCAGTGTTTGGTTTTGTGTCAGACAGACCCCTGGGATCCTCCCCTTGCCATTTGCCCCTTGCAGCTTTTCTTCCCAGTGGTCCTTACTTGGTTTATAGGAAAATTCCTCTGAATTTAAATACAGTTTATAGAGTTAATAGGGTGGACTAGCCAAGAATAAATCAAATGGGACTGTTCAAAACCGTTTAAAAATCACTCTCTTCTCTGGAATTAATTCTAGCAAAGACCTAATCCTGCTTCCACTGAACTCAGGAAGAATTATCTATCAGTAAATGAAAGCAGAGATGGTTTGACAAGAAGATATTCGTGTCAGTTCATCTTCTCTCACAATCTGTCAGGCTTCCCGGTGATGCCAAAGAACCTGTCTGACCCCAAGTAATATCTTGACCCTTGCAAGGTTGCTGTACAGCAATGCAAATGGTGGGGTAGGAGTGGGAAGGCTTTTCTGAGCAGGACCCATGTGCACACCTGCCTGTATCTGCTAGCAAGAAAGATTTTGAACAAATCTGCATTCATTTACATACAATAGCAGTAACTATCTTCTAATTCAACAATTATACAGAAACAAAATCCCATGAAAACGGAAATAAATAGGTCTTATATGTAAAATCGAAGTATCTCCAGTGTTATTTTGGTCTTCATAATTTGCTTGGAGGGGGGTGAGGCATACCTATTGCCCATTTACTACTTGCTGCTTACCAGCCTATCAAAAGTAGTTGGAAAGGCAAATTGTTTTCAACATTAGATGTTTTAATGCAGGTCTTCTGACTTTTTTTTTTTTTTCCTTCTTCTAAAATAGCCACAGTAATTATCTAAGTTTGCAGATATCTCCTGTCTACTTGAACATCTATGCTATCCTGTTGGTGAGAAGACCATTAAGCATTAATCCTGAATGCTACTGAAATATCTGACCCAATCCAGCAAAATATTTAATAGAATCACTTAGATTTTGAGCACATGTAGATACATCGTGTAACTAAGTTCTTATGGAAAGACCTTTTTTATTTTCTAGGTGGATTTTTACTCAATAAAATTAAGATTTGGCTTTGCTGAAACTGTTTGCTCGAACCTAGCACCAAAAAATACATCTTGAAAATTGAAAAGTTTTACTTCTTTTCTAACTTGAAAACACAACCATATGTTGATCATTAATATATATATACATTTAGGGGATTGACATAATCTTTATTTGACACTGGAAATATTTTAACACCTATCTGTCTTGCTCTGATCAGTATTTCTCCCCTCCCTCTAGAAACATTTCAGCCAAGAAAAATATGAAGATAAAAGGGATGTGTTATAAAGTAAAAGCAAGTGAAGAGCCTCACAACTTTCAGATTAGTGAATTTTAATTTATTCATATTACTAAATGTTACAGTAGTACCCTGGCCCACATCCGTAGCACTGTTTCCTTGAGTGCAAAGGTCTACAGGTTTTCTTTCTGAGCTGAGTTTTATTATTTCATTCTGCAGTCCAAAATAGTGGATGACTGCCATTTTCTTCATGTATGTTGATTTGGGACTGGTTACTCTCAGAATCTTTCTAGAAAGGTTCCTTTTTTTATTTTTATTTTTATTTTATATTTTATTTTATTTTATTTTATTTTATTTATTTTATTTTATTTTATTTTATTTTATTTTATTTTTTATTTTTCTTGCACAGTGCCTTACTTATTGCAAGAGAAGGACTGTAGCTATATCTTTCAAATGTATCTCCCCAGCTAGAAAACAAAGCAGCATGGGGAGATTTTTTCATCTGTATGGGGTTTTCAGTAGGGGAAAGAAGAGGGGAAGTCTGTCAACAATCAAACGAGCAGAGCTTCTGCCCACTGTGGGACTTTGGATCCTGGAGGAGTGGCAGACCAGGCCAAAAGCCATCCCAGCACCACCTCCAACTCTACCAGCTCTAGGTCTAACTTGACTGACCCTTTAGGAAGCATTAATTTTAAGTGGCATTGGTCAAAACAGTTTCTTTTGTATTATAGTGTTTATTCCCTGAATTTATCTGCAAATACCAGTTGCAGGTACTGCAGTTTAAAAAGTACATGAGATTGAAATGACAGAGTAACACTGCAAGAAAACAGTCACAATGGCATAAAATCAGATTCCTGTAATTTCAGGATAAAGGTTACACAAGAAAGTTAAAAATATGCATGTATGAAAGAATTGTCACTTTCAGGTCATTTTACAAGCACATTTACACCATCATCACCCCATCACTGGTGTCTCTTCTGGGGTTTGTACAGTTTCCAGGTACACTCATCAACATGTGTGCTGAGATGATGACATCTGAACAGTTCCACTGCTTCCCTCCCTGTCCAACGAGTGGCTCACCCAGGATCTCTTCCAAACCACCTTACAAGGCATAGCTTGAAAAAGTGACACTGATATCAGCAGATATAGGTTTCTGCTGTGAAATACTGACATTCAAATAAGCTTAAAATTTCTTCTGTCTCTGCTGCTGTCTTGGTGATGGCGCAAGATGTGACTGAAGTAATAATTGACAGGTTTGGGCAAATGCAGCTTTTAAGTACCTGTTGAGAACGATGATGCCAGAAATAGCTTTCTAATACAATAAATATTAAATAGTTAAAAGAGGTATCAAATGAGTCGCGCTTTTGTCTTTTATAGGAAGAGATTAAAAATGTCCATTTTTGCAGACATTTCCTATCTTATAAAGCAGGGACATGCAGAAACTTACACGTCGTATTCTGTCATCAGTTAGTGGGGAAAGCAGCTGTCTTCAGTGGGGATATGTGGGTATAACTGAGGGCAGTACCGAGGTCTGTATCTCCAATCTCACTGAAAAATGTGTTAATTTAAAAATAAAACAAGGCTCTGGGAATTTTTTAGGATCCTATTAATTCATTTCAAAAGTTCCATTAGTTTGATGGAAGAAAGGCCATACACTATGATCATCTGCCAGCTGCTGACTTGTGATTTTGAAGTAGATTTAGGGACCTCTGCATGTTGCCTCTGTCTCATTTGCTTTACTGAGGCAGCACAGAGCAACCAGAGAGGATAAAGTGTCTTCCAAAGGCCTTCACACGTATTGGCTTGGATGTTTTCCACTGGCTACGCACTGCTGTCCTCAACTCTCAATGGAAAGGGCACATCAGATCTCAGTGGTGGGTTCTGTAGCACAGGGCCAGCATGGTAAGACACCTCTTTCAGTAAAGTCCATCATCTGGTGTATGATGATCTTTTCTTTTTCATCTGCTCAGCTGCCCAGAGCAACACCTTTGTTTGGCTAGGGACCCAGTCCCGCTAAGATTTCTTCCAAAACAGCACCATAAAAACAGTGTTACTGGTTCCTGGGTTTGCCACACACAAATGTTTTTCAGATGCAATTCACTCAGTTCACAAGTAAAGCCCTGTCTTTCCTCAGTCCTAAATTTGAAAAGTCCAGTGAGTTTTACAGGCAGTCTAGGCTCTTTTTTCTTCCCTCTGGTGATTATGTGAAAGCGAAAATTCAGAAAAAAGCAGAGAACAGAAGATCTCGAAGGTGCCCACACTCATACTGACTCTTAGGAGAGATGAAGCCCTGGAGACAAGAGCTGCAGAGGACAGAGGCTGCCCACAGCTTTAGAGGAGGAAGGAGAGTCCTTCAACTGTGTGGGACTTTGCAAAGCTTTGGGAATGTGTAGAGAGCAGATGGTTTGCCAGGGGACACCTGCATGTCAGCTGCAGCAAGACAAATATGGGGACAGAGGCTGCAGGGTCTCTGACAGCATGGATTGTAGAGACAGACATTCCTGTCTTCAGGACTGGTGGTGGAGGATGAAGATAGACGTATGCACAGCTGGGATTCAACTTCACAAATCAAGCTGCAGCTCAGCTACAGGCAGGAAGAAACTCTGACATCATCTTGATTTAATTTAAAAATAGGATATCTTTACCCAAGTGTCAACATTATCTAAAATATATCTGATATATCTTAGCAAATCTTTGCACTTAAGAGGTTAAGATGAGTTGTGTCCTCAAATATGAAGAGTGGCTTAGATGTATTGCTTTCCAGAGAAAGAGGACTTCTGGCTGATAGCCATTTGTTAGCAAAATTTACCTCTAGATTCAGGAGTTTTCTAGTCACCAGCTATGTAATGACCTCTTAGTTTAATGGGTTATATACAGGGTCCAGAGCCAGTTTAGTGACAGATCACCACCACTCAATATATGAAATAAAAAATAATAAAATCCAATATTCTCTTCACATTTATCTTTAAAATCCCCAATTAATCAATAGCAATGAACATAGTGACTACCTCAGGAATTACATGGGAGTCCATTCATTTTAACACTTGCCAGCTAACTCTGAAACAATATCACCAAAGTCATTTCATCAAGTATATGTGAATATTTCACTAAGGCAGCTTGATAAGAGAACAGCCAGGAAAGAAAGAGGTGCACCAATTTTGCTAAGTAAGACCCATTAAATAATGAAGATACACCTGCAATACTTCTTTTGGAGACTTTTCAAAGGATGTAGGCCACTGCCTTCCAAAACACCACTGCCATAATTAATTTTATATGTGCCCATGTCCCATATTAGGCAGCACTACCTAAGTATTTTAAATAATATGTCTCCCTTGAAGTCAGTGAGGGCACAATGATACTGGATTGAGGGGGATCAGTGCCCTAAAATGGTTGCAGTGGTGGGTGCACCCACCTGCTCTTCTGTGCCTGCTTTCCAGAGGTCTTCCAAATCACCCTTATTTGTTGGGATATGGACTAGCCGCTAAGCTTCCTGAGATATATTTCCCTTGGATTGATAATTTCTTGCTGCTTACAGGATAACCTTTTGTGATACTACTGCAGCCTGCAAACCTTGTTTCCCACTCCAGATGTGGGTAGAGCTATTTTGAAAAGTCTGATTCTTAATATATGCAATGAGTTTTTTAATGCAAGTGTACCCTTATGTGTTTGCTAGTTCTCAGGGACTCTCACCCGAGCTTCAAAGTACTCCAGCGTTCCAGGTATGGGTATTTTGTGGGACAAAATGTTAGTGTGAGACACCAATGCTCACTGCTCAATGCAACATGCAGACTAGACTCCAGCTCTGCAGCCTGCTTTTTGGGAGCTACATAATTTTGACCCTGTTCTTTGTCCCTTCCTCATCTGTTAGTCTGAGATGCCTGAGGGCAGCTGAATGTCAAATCCTGTGGTCTCAAATGCTCTTCAGGAATCTGGATCCGGGGGTTGAAGAATGCATTCTGTGTGATCTGCTGTGAACAGGAGGGGGGAGTCCATACACAGGTACCTGTGTGGGTAAGAGAGGAGCAGCTGCCACCCCAGTCGTGCAGTGCCTCATACTGGCAGGGTGCAGGCATCATGCTCCTCCATGATCCTTGGGACTGCACTCCTCAGGTCTCCCATCGTGCTTGAGAGATGCCAGTTACTCATCACCCCTAAAGACATCCTGGTGTGGTCCACCAGAGAGCCCCTGGGGGTGGGAGTCCTGCTCTCCCTGGGGTGGGAGTCATTGCAGAGCTCTCCCAAAGGCTTCCCTGTGCCCTGATTTCACCTTGTCCCCAGGGTCTACAGCACTGCTGAGCACTTAGGAGGATTTCTTCCCTCTGGGACACTGCTGAGAGTCATAAACAGAAAGTATAGGGAAGGCTCCTGCTGTGTTCAGCTAAATTAGAAAATTGAAGTACAGAAGGACAAGGAGCTTCCTGATTGCTTGGTTAATTCAAAGGTCTGTGCACTTGGGGATTTTCTTTTCCAGAATTAATGTAGCTATTTTTAAACATTTCTCTTTCCTTTGCACCTTTAAGCAAGCAGTGCCTATACTGTTTGGACACGCAGTTATTCAAAAAATTCTTCTGTGATTCTGGGGACACAGGAATTATTAAGGAAAGACAATTGTCCCTTTTAACTATCATTACTAATCAGGCAGGAGAAAACCCCATCCCTCTGATGATTTAGATTGGTCCCTTAGTTTCCATATTATTAATTACACAAGTTATTGTACACCAGTTTAGTGGCAGATCTTTCTTCCTGGTTCTTTGAGTTAACTCTTTCATTTGCAATTTCCCATGGGAGATCTGAAGTCAAGTCAACTTTGAATGCACATAGCCTCCAAAGGCACTTTCTGCAAACCAGGATGAAGTTATTAAAAGGAACTAGTGGTTTCATTTTGATCTGCATGTGCATCTCTTCCCTGGAAGGAAATCAGAAGACTCTTAAGATTGCATATACATAATAACACCCCAAACTAGAGTTCTGACTTGCACATATTGTGTGGAAAATAAAAGGGTTAACATAGTACTCTAATCTATTGTTATAAGCCTAATTATTTTACATGTCTTCATTTCATTAATGAATTGCTGCTTTTTACATGCATCTCCTTCCCCATTGCTTTTGTTTAAACCTCCTGGTGGGAAGGGATAGATTAATTTTGTTGTGCCTTAATGAAACTGTATGCTACATTAGATTTAACCATTTGGCATGCACTGCCAACATCACCATTATGCATAATGAATTACTTTTTGTGAGTCCCAAACTAACACAGACCTTCGATGTTCCTCCGTAGATGCTGCAGCAACACAGCTGGCAGACATACCAAGTTCAATCATTACCTTGAACTTACATGGAAACCTTACAGGAGTTGTTCTGTGCTTGACATGAGAATGCAGAATTTGAAAACTTTTCATAAAGACCAGGAAAATTGACTTTGAAAAATGTAAGTGCTTTAAGCAGAAGATGGGGCGAGCTCATTAAGCTTTGCTGTAATCTGCCATTAACTGTGTTTGATATGCATATGCATGTGAGTGGATATGTGTGCTGGGTCTGCAGCTGCATGCAGAACCCCAGCGAGGCGGTGCATGTTTTGCACTGGGATCAGCCAACCTTCCTGTCCTCTGCACTTTACCTGTGTATGCATGTGTAACACAGATTAACACACGTTTCAGCTGCTAAAGCTTTTAACATATGAACTCTTTGCCTCAGCAGCCAATCTGCTGATACTGACATTGTTTCTCTTGTCCAGCTTGCTGCCAGTGAGGTGACAGAGGGAAATAATTGATTAAACATTAATCATTAACATTAATTGATTAAACATTAAGCAAACCAAGCTTTTTTCTTCCAAGTCCAGTGTCCTATCACCTTTGGTTTCTTTGTTTTCTGTTCATCAGAGATGCTCAGCCTGTTCAGCACTGGGCAGGGATATTGCAGCTCTTCAAGAGTCAGACCTTCAGTGGCTCCTTTCACCATTCCTTCAGACACCTGCCTACACCTGAGAATGTGGAGTTCCTAGCTATCCCCTGCTGCATCAGGACCCTTTACCAGGAGTATAATAGCTAAATTATCTAAGTAGAGGAGAAATAAATGTGGTCCCATGCACTTAGTCCTACACCTTGTTCCAGGGCCAGCTGAAATCTGGACCTTGCAGCACAACCTGCACCACACCCACCCTCCCATCCCTCACTGTCAGATCTGGGGTAACAGAAGTTGTTTTAACCTCGGGAGACAAATGTGGCATACCACAGTATGTGCCTGTTAATTACTAACAGGCTGGTGTACCAAGGAACCTCTAATGCAGTGGCAACACCTGCCCTGCCGATATGCTGCCACCACCACTGCCTGCCTCGAGCCTCTGTGCCCCCAGCTCTGAGCACTTGGCTCTATCCCTTTCAAGTGTCCTCTCTGAGCTCTGTTCACCATCCTGTCCTTTCCAGACAGAACAAAACTATCCCCAGAGCAATGCTGAACCCTGGGGTAGAATGCAGCCACTCTGTTTTATTGGTTATCGTGAAAAGCTTGACATACCTGTCAGAGGAGTTCATGAGCAGAGTGAGCAGCTTTTGGATCAGTGTTTCTGAGGTGGTTTGAATCGGAGAATGGTAATATTGCTTTTATAGAACAAAGAGACTTTCCTTCTGGTAACAGGAGATGCTCTTAGATTCACCTCGGTGATGTTGTCCTAACCTATCTTTGTACATTTTTAACCTTAAAACTTCCTCAAAGTACTGTATCTGCAGAAAACTATCTCTGCCTCAACAGGGCTTGAGCAAAGCCTTGGTAGTCTCTGGAGGGTTCTTGCAGTTGTGTCCCTGTGATCTCTAGGGATAATATCCTCTAGATGTCTATGACTTCTGACCTGTAGAGCTGGTTTCCACATACACATAAAGTCAGTTTCTACTTCACAAAACACCCAGAGGACAGGGTTGCTTCTTCATTTTCTCCCCTCTCAGCAAAGTGATTAGTTTTTTCTCCCAAGACTCAGTTAAAATTTTCAGTTCTACCTTAGAGGATTCATTTCTTTTAGAGAAGTGAGCCCTACCTACTACAGCCTATGCTCAAAATGTCAAAGGTTAAGAAGAGAGGGCTACTATAATGAACAACTGCAGGAAATGTATTGTCACTAACAAAAATATTTTGCATTTCTATTCCTTTTCTATCTCTACTTACTTATTTCATGCAGCCAGTGCACTAAATGCTTGCATAGCCTTTAAAAGAGGATTGGGCATCAGGCACCCCTGCCTGTGTCACCCGTTCAGGCCATAAGCCTTCATGGCTGTTTGCTCCTTTTATCCTGCTGGGAGTGCTGAGTCTCAGCAGAGGTGCCTGATCTCCCCAAGAGTCCTGAAATAGACAAGTTTGATACTTCTTCTAGCTGCAAGATGCCTAAAATGAAGAAAGCGCCTCGCCTTTTAGTGTCAACAAAGTCTTTCTTAACCACACAACTACACTGAAATAAATGTATACACACACATACACACACGCACACAAATATCTATATATCTATACAGATTGATCGATATAGATATGTGAATGTGACCATGCATAGCATTTCCAAAGTTTTTCCTTTGTAACCAATGACAATACCTTTCTAATTGGGGGATATTTTTCTCCTTTCTGAGCAGATGTGTACTGGTTCAGTGTTGCAGATGCCATCCATTGCTTCTGAACATGTGTGGGTAAGACAGCCTTTTTAATCTTCTCCTGTAATCAGCTCCCAGGAGCCTGGGATCTGAATTTGTGAGAAGTGCAAGTATTGTACACTGAACCAATGCACAGGACTCTGAAATTCTGTAAGTGCCAATACAGCTGTTATAAATACCAATGTGTACAAAAAGCAAATAAGATTCTCAGACAAAATCCAATAGTAGGCAAAACAAAGCACAGGGAAAGCCAGTTCTCTGAACCTTTTAATGGTAAATGATTAGAACTCATCAATAAAAATTAGCAGCTATTAATCCTGCACATATTCCCTGCAATTTGTAATTACAGCCTTTGAAACTAATAGGTATAGTGCAAGACTACACGCAGGGACACTGGCTATAGAATTAAATTTGCAGAGGTATATTTCTTTTGTTGTTGCTGTTGCTGTTTTTCAAATGTCCTTGAAAAATGCAAACAAAAGTGCTTGGCAACACCAAGACGAGTTAAACATTTTCCTCAGCTGGAAAGGTTCTCTTTTAAGAAATCTTTCTTTGTTTGCCAATAGACAATATTAATGAACAAGGACTGGACCTGAAGGGAATTAATGCACAAAAACTACATTAAAGTTACATTAAGGGGTACATTGTAAAGTGTGATTTATTTTAGATCCATGAAAGCAGGGAAATTTATTGTCAAAGCTGAGTCTCTAGGCTGACACTCTGTTTAGCTCACCCTAGACTGCTCTGTCACTGAAGAGATGGGGATATGTAACTTTTCTAGGCCCTTTCCTACGTGCCTTATGGTGCTCAGACCCAGAAAAGCAGCTACCTGCTGCCTTCACTGATCAGAAGGGAGGTCTGCCAAGCTTTGTGCAGATGCATTTATGACGTCTTATACAAATGACTGAAGAAGCAAACTCCCCTATCTGCAGAAACAGTTACATCTGCTGTATTTTTTTTTCTTCTTTAACTTTACAAGACAATGGTTACCAGCTGAAAATCAGTGAAAGAAATCAGCCTTTCTTACCCCAGTGCCAGTTGGAGGGCTTCACAGGACACTCTGTTTCACACCTGAGCTTCTCATCCTGAGAAGGTACGGTGGACATTGATGAACACCCAGGGAGTGCAGGCTGGCCAAGTAGGTGTGGCAGGCCAAGGAGACTTGAATGAAAGATATTTCTATAACAGCCTTGCTGAATGAAGTTCTCAGTCCAAATACAGAGACAGAGAAGAGGTTTTGCCCCATGTTAAGGGTGATTCCTCTGGAGAAATTAGCTTAATATCCAAGACCCATGTAGTTCTGCTCCATCTGGCAGGGCTAACGGTTTGGACATGGAGCCTTGAGGAACATGGTAGACACCACACAGAGGAGCACCTAGGTGGTTATGCAGCATGCAGAGCAGTCCTTGGAGACCCACAGAGCATATGTTGCATCCTGGAGGTAATTCAGATATGGGGGAGCTGTGTGTAATGTTGGGTGTCGGGATACCTTGGCTATATTCTCAGTATAGGGATTAGGTTTGGGTTGCAAATAGCATAATCGGGAAATTCAATTTGGCGTGCAGAGGGAATTGGCTTAGATATGTCACTTTAGAGACCTGGGTTCTCTTCCCTGGCAGAGGAACATAAAACCTAGCTCGATGATGGCAGTGGTGCCTTGTGGAAATACTAACAACAGTCTTTGGAATAGATACTCTTAAAGATTCTGGCTTTCGGCCCAGTGCAACTTTCCTTAGGTTACAGGGTGTCTTGAACAAGTTTTCCTCTCACATTTCAGCTAATCTATAATAGGCCTAGGCCATTTGAAGGAGATGTGACATTTGACTATCTGTGAAGTTAAGGACTTGCACTGAGGCAGATAAAGGGGAAAGTATGGCCAAAAGTCTTGATGTGTGGTTATCATTTCATGCATTTTAAACTGTCTCACAACATTAATATCAATTAGGCCAACATTTTTCATGCAGTCAGTGCCTTTGGTGAAGAAGCAAGGCCCATGCTCAGGTCTGTAAGGAGGTTTTAGAGGGCATGACTGTTTGCCTTTCTCACTGATTTCTACAAAACAGAACTTGGCAGAACCACTGTGAGGTACTGTATTTCTGCTCAGATGCTTGTGACAGGGCACCAGCTCTGATGTTCTTGCAAAGCCTCAGTGAGAGCTGCTGGATGCAAGGATAGTCCCAAAGGCCAGAAGCAGTCTGAGGAGAAAGGTTCCTGCAGACTTCACGTGGGGATCTCTTACAGCAGCAGCACTGAATTCTTGGCATCTAGATGTACAGATGGACTCAGTCTGTTGTTGAGGCAGTACAGTGCCCCTGAGCCACCAACTCTCAGCTTCGTCATCTGCCCTGAAGTCAGTGTGCAGGGTGATCAAGAGAGAGTAAGCCCACATTGCCAAGGCAGAACAGCTCACTGTATGAACTGCACAGCCCTGCTGCCTCCAGGCTGTTTCTCTCCCAGCCCCAGATCTGTCATTTCCCTCCTGCTCTATCTCAATCACCCCAGACTTATTACCATACGGAACTGTGGACCACCATCGCATCTGGCTTCAATCAAAAGGCAGTAATGAGTAAAATGAATACACTCTATCTAGATGTTTGTGTCAGACTGTTAATGTACAAACTGATACGGAATTCAGTGGATAAAGATCGTTCATGGTGAAATGCAGATGTTGAGTCATCAGTGTTGCGAGGGAGGGGGGGTATTGGGGGGGGGGGGGGGGGGGGGGGGGGCAGATTTGTCCTTTATGGAGATTCTAATGGATTGGCCAAGCACCAAACAAAACAGCTGAACAGCCTCCTCAAGGTGCATCTCCACAGGGGTAAGTTGTTCTTAGGATTGTCAACAGGAGGAGCAACAATTCTCTCCTGAAATATAAGAATAAGGGAGACCTATGAGCTTTGCTCTAGGGGGGTATGCCAATTCAGGGTAGTTTTATTTCATTTCTCTACTTTTACCTTTTTAAAATCCATGCCGAATGTTTGAAAGTTGGAAGTAAGACATTTTATTTAAATTTTAATATCAGTTGACTTTTACATGAGTGGTTAAAATCAAGTTTTTCCTCCCCCTGGCAAATGTGGCAAATCTAAAAGCAGGTGATTGGGACACTCTAAAAGGGCTTTTCTGATCTAAATGCAGGTAGGAAGTGAAGGAGGTTTTCTCTCTCTCCTTTCAGCCTGCTCCCCCCTCTTCCCCTGACGTGTTCTCACTGCCTGTCTTACATCAGATTTCACAATCAAATTGTTGTGAGGCAGGTTGTGAATTGTTGTGAATCCAGCTGACCAAGTGGAAAGACAGTTTCCAAAATAAAAATTTATGAATTTTTATATAAAGGTGTTACACTGTGTAAAAACAGTCAGCCTTACCCAAGTATAGCGTAAGGGTCTAATGGCAATATAATCAAACCAATGGAGAATTTTTGTGGTGCCTAAAACACAAGATCACAAAAGCATCTTGGCCACATCCAACAGCAGTAACTTCAGAGCTGCTCAACACTCAGAACTTTGCTCAGACCACTGAGCTACAACATCTTTAGTTTCCTAGTTTAATAGCAGGACCATTTTTTTTAATCATCTATGTTCTAACTTCAAGGATATGAAAGATTTTTCTTCTGGTATATTATTCCTCTTAAGTAGCACAAAATTTAGCAGAGGGCAAGAATAAATTTCTTTAAAAAACATACAAACATTGACATTTGTTTATCCAGCAGACCATAGCCAGAAACATGCTTTTATATTCACACTGATCAATTCTGTAAATACAGAAGATAATTCTTAAAACTCATACAATGCACTCAGTAGACTGTAATGCTTTTTTCTTTTTTTTTTTTTTTTTTTTTCTCATATTTGGTACATGAATGCAACAAAATACATAAGAAATACATAATATTTACTTAGAGTATACAACAGTCAGTTTACCAGAATCAAGTTTTATTAAAAAAAAAAAAAAAAAGAAAAGAAAAAGGTAATGTGGTAACATAGCACTGTTCACTGCATAATACCTTCTGCCAGATGTTTTGAAGATATTTTTGTGCTTCTGATACCAAAGGCACACAGTTTAGAGACTTACCAAGTTATGTAGTTGAATATTTCAGATACCATGGCTTTGGGATCTGAGCTGAAGTATTTCTTTTCAGAGTACTGATCATGAGAATGGGCTTGCACAGCAGATCTTCCACATCCTCTTTTCTTCATCGGCTTTCTCTGCACTGTGCTGAGGGAATGGGTATTTTCCTGGAAATATTCAGTTCTCATAATTTAGGAATGTATGAAATCACCAGGATCTAAGCAGGATGGCTAGCAGAGACATGAGGTTGTTCATGCAGGGGCTTTACATCTCCATATTGATGTTGATCAACACCTTGCCCTGATTCACTCCTTGCCTGTTTGCTCACCACGTCATTAAGTCATGACACCACTCTTCCTACAGTCTGGAGGAGTCCTTGCCCAAAGAATATGACTTACTACCAAAAAAAAGTTTATCAAAAAAATTCACCCCTCTTCTCCCACACCAAACAACAAAAAAATGTAAAACTGAATCTGTTTTTTTTCCACATAAATTCTATAGACTGGAATAGGAATGGCATATAATCACACAGACATGCACCAAGCTCCAGATGCTCCTTGACAAGCACTTTCTTTCTTCTCTCTGTGTAGAAGAAGTAAGGAATTAATTCAGTGGGTGAAAGTCCTGGAAATGAAGCAGCACCACTCCCAAGGATTATGCTATCCAAGGATTATGGGCATAATACTTGTGGAAAAGGCCCATCTCCACTAACTGACAATGCATTTTCAAAATAGTCCGTCAGCGGCTGCTCCTTAAATTATCCTTAAATTAGGCTGCTCCTAATTCCCTTTCCTTTCCATGCTTCTATGGATGTCACTTAGTTATAACTGACCTTTCTCAGGTTCTCACTGAAGTTTTGAGTGGGTTGTAATTGTCCAGTGAGAGAGGATCTGCACTGGAAAGACACCTCATCTCTCTGTTAGATTTCACTGGAAACTGGGAGAGATCAATACATCTCAAACTATGAAATTACCCTAATTTTGGGTCCTATTATTTATAGAAACATGCAATACTTTATAAAAACACGATACCACTGTGGGGTTTTAGTAATGTTTTTTTTGTTTGTATTTACCTCTCTGCATTTAGGTCTGATCTGACTGCCACCAAAATCAGCATTATTTAGAAGTTAATTTCAGTGGTATCCTTCCTGAATCTTTCCTGGTCAATTCTGGTAAAAGATGCAGAAATACTGAAGCAACACCCTGCATAGTAGATATGAATATATGAAGGAAAAGAATTATAAGAGTCCTTGTCCTAGATCCTCCAGGATCTAGACACACCTGTGTAGTGTAGTCCATATAGCTCTACAGCATTGGCTTGTTTTGATGGGACCCAGCACACCTGAGCAAACAGTAGTGTAACCAACACCCTTCTCATAACCATCATTTGGTGCAGGGGTTGGTATCACTAACAATCTCTTGCAGCAGGAAAGATTGGAAAGAAAATTAGACCTTGAGTCAATTATTTTCTTATTGGTAGTTTTCAGTGCCATACAAGCCACATGAATTGGCACTGCACATAGATATTAACCAAAAGATGTCCTGTGTCAACTGTGTTCTTGTAAAAACTGTTCGGGGAACTGTAGTGGTCCTAGTATCCCATGAGATAACTGCCACCACAGAAACATCAGGTGGAAATGTGAGAAAGACATGAGTTTGCCCTTCATTTCTTCTATATTCCTTGGAACCAGCTAATTGCTGTTTTCCACCAGTGCTGTGATGGTAATCCCTGACCCTGGCCAGCCTCTGTTCAGCCAGTTTAAGTAGATGTGCTTGTACATAAAAGTTATTTATGTACATAAATACTATTTAATGTATATTATTTTTATTTATAAATAAATAAACGTTTTTAAGAAATGTTAATTTGAAGTATCTGCTATTCTCTTTATTACATATGTGCTGGCAAGTTAGAGAATAAAAACAAAACAAAAACAAACAAAAAACAACACCACCACCACCAAAATCCTAACACCCTTGCCCCCCAACATAGAGGAAAAATACAATTAGAAACAGATGAAAAATCAGTATCTTGTCAGAACTGAAATATTTGCTAACAGAAAAAAAAAGGGGGGGTGGGGGGGGGGGACGGGATGGGACGACACATATTTTCTTGTAGGCCAAATAATTTACTATTATATTTCAAATCATCAGATTCACTTTCTGACAAATATGCTTTTTACTCTAAATGCATTATTGCAAGACTGAAACTTCTGTGATTTCATGGATTACAGATACCATAGCAGAGAAATTTGAGGTTGCATTTTTCTGGGCATGTAGATAGATTTTAGACTGCCATTTAAAACTTTTCTTGGAAAGGAATGGAATTTTCTAAGGCATGCTCATTATTGTAGAATAATGGAATATATGTTACCTGACAACTTAGATATTTTGGAACAACCCATCCAAGAATAAACTTAAGAACTTTTTTATAGTCACAGATTTCCTTAGGGTATTATAGTCAGTGAGCTCCTATTTACTCTGTGCAGTATATGAAGGGATTTGTATAAAGTTTTTACAAGTTGAAACATTTAAAAAATGTTATATGAAGTAGCTTCATATTAGTGACTATTTATGAACTATGAAGCCAACAATTACAGTGTATGTATGAGATTAAGAATGGAAATGTGTATGAGTCACAAGTTCTTCTGATGTGGGGAAGGACAGCAATCATTTAGATGAGACACCTCCTGGGTGGATCAAAAAAATTCCCATTAGCTTTGATTTGGCATTGACCCAACTGCCTTAAAATATGTTTTGTTTTCCTGATTCGGTGACTTAACTAATTCTGCTTCTATTCCAATGTAAGATACATTATTAAAAAATCCCAACTCAAATTATTCGTCTACAACAGTGCAATGCCACTGATGCCAGCCTTCACAGCTGAATGGGAAACAGAACCCATTAACTCAATATTCAAATGGTTCTCAATGTTTTGTAAAATATTTTGAAATTGTTGCTATACTTAACTAGGAAGCTTTTATATAGTCCCTCAACTGAACCACAGTACATATTAGATAGATTTGATAATAACTGTATTGACTCAATCTTTTAAAATAGAGTTTTCTAACTGATATGGCATGGAAATTGTTGTCCTACATAATAGATATAAGCTTTAATTCACATGTTCTGTACACAATACAGACTTTGGATCATTGTCCTCATCTTTTCCAGTGAATTGTTAAATAGTTTCTTTTACTAGCCAGAACATAAAGGTACTGTCATTGTCAGAAACAGATTTTATTTTGCTTTCCAAAAAATCATCACAGTATTTACACACTTGTTCTTACCATTCAGTAAGAGCCTGATCCAATTACCAATAGTTCTTTTGGTGACTTTGCTGGGTGCAGGACCAAGCCCTGGGTGGGTAATGCTGCACATATTGCTAGTTGCCACTGTGTCTTGGCTTTACCCTTGCACAGAGGGTTCCTCATGCCATACAGGAGGGGACCTACATGGTTGCAATGTGGGGTGGGTGTTACATGCAGTCGGGATACAGAGATGGGGTAGCATCACCCATGACCCCAAGCTTCAGCATTGCCATCCAAGCAATTGTTGTTTTCCCATAGCTCTGGTCACAACTGCATCTGAAGCAGAGCCAAAAACCATCCACCGAAGGTCATCACTGAACTTATTCTGTCCAAACTACAGCTGGGCAGGGATACTGCTGGAGAAGGCTGTGATCTTGCTGGCTGGACAGCCTGTGCATGTGGATGACACTCAGCGCAGTCAGCCATCAAGCAGTGTGGGGAGACAAAATTTAGAAGTGCAAGGACAGGTGGAGGGATTTGTTCAGTCTGAAGACTGAAAGAAGATGTAAAGGGAAAGAGGGAAGAAAAAGACCTGATCTCAGCTGATTTTGCACTATTCAGCCTTATTCTGAATTACAGTGGTGGATGGCACTGTCCGAAGCAGAGAGAAGTTTGTGGAGTGCAGGATGGGGGAAGAAATAAGAAAGGAGGATAATACAACTAAAGAGAACTTCAGCAACAGGAAAAAGGAACCTGTTCCTTAAAAACACGGAGTGGTGGTTGAAAGAGACATAGACTATGTCCTTTTCCCAGAAACAGTAAAAATTTGTACAGAACAGCTATTTAAAACTATGGATATAGCTGGAGTCTGAAGAGTACTGCAGCTAGTCAAAGACAGCCTCAGGGAAGGGTGTAGTATCATTCTCAGTTGGTTGCTTGGATGTATCTCTGTAATATGAAAAAAAAAAAAGAAAAAAAAAAAAAAAGACCTTTTTACCATCAGATTCCTCTTCAGGATGTTTGAAAAGTCCCTTAGCAAAAAATGCTGAAGCATTTTGACACAGCATTGGCCAATGGGGCCTGTTTCCCTCATTTTATAGTATCTCCAGGTTGGGAATAGGAAAACAACTCAGGGAGCATGTTGCTGGGGGACATTCTCTGGTCCTTCTTTCCTCCGTTACATAATCCATAAGTTACATGCTTCTGTATTTTTAGCTATAAGTTGGTAAGAGAAAGTTTATGAGAAATCTGCATAATCAAAGAACACATTCCAGTTTCCACACTTTAAAGTTAGCAAAAGTAACCCCCCCAACACGAACAACAGCAAAACACTCCCTCCGGAAAAAAAAAAAAAGAAAAAAAAAAGAAAAAAAAAAAAAACAAACAAACCTGAAAAACATTTCTCAGTGGAGAAATGGACACAATGCAAGCAATTTACTTTTACAGCTTCTTCTTAAATTGTTAAATTATTAACAAGAAGAGAAATTGGAAAGTAGCACCTTTACAAAAAGTCTTTGGTGTGTTAAAATAATGTGAACTATAATTTTTAGACCTGTATACAGTACGGCATGTACAGAAAAGTAATAGTTCTCCCCATTAATTTTTAAATCATTCTCCATCCTAGTCAAGGTGCTATTTTTCAGGCTGTATCCTTTGTATGGAAGCTATAATGTTACCTGCTGAGCAATTGAAAGAGGTGAGAAAAGAGAAAAATAAAGTCAGTAGGGGCCAAATCATGCTCCCACAAAATTAATGGAAGTTCATTCCATTGTCTTTAATGGAAGAAAGCCACTGCACTGAAAACAAAATGTAATAATTTTACCTTCTGTAAACATTGAGCAAATCAAGTATGACACATGGTTAGGGATTGAGAGATTGCTTGCTTGTATTAAAGTAACAAATTTGCTTTCATTTAAAAAAAATTATTTCAAAATAGCATGTAATAATTTTTTTTATCATTTCCCCTTCTGTCTGTAATGGTACAGCCTGGTCAAAAGTAATTGGCATAGAAAGTTCTGGGCAAAATCTGAAGTTGCTGAAATCAGAGTTTCTGGAGTAAGAAAAAAATATGTTTTATAATTGATACAGATTCTGTATATAACAGTCTTATTTATTTGAACTCAAATAGTTTAATCTGCTAATGTTAAACTTTTTTTTTTTTTAACAAAACTATTAGTGGTTGAAAAACACCTGAGCATAATTGCAAGTGGGAGGCAACAGAAATCTTTTAATTAACGCTGGTTATCTTTGTAGCAAAAATCAGACCACTTAGAGAAGCTGTACATAAGTTCAAATGTATTTGTCTTAGTGCTTAGATAGGATTGCTCTGATGCCTGAAGCTCAGATGAATGCAACTGTGTCGAAGCCTTTCCTTCCAAAATCTTCTGCAGAGCTACAGCCACAGCAAGGATGACTTCCCTGCACAGCCTGCTCCTCTCCCAGCCCAGGCCCTCACCTTCCCAACCACTGATCTCCATGAAGGCACCACCTACACACTCCATGCCAGCATTTAATCCTAGCAAGTTAGAGAGAGGCTACTGAGTGAACCCACATTGATACTATAGTTAAACCTTGACAACAAAAGAAGATGGCCCAGTTATGTTTAGGAGCAATCAGTTCTACTGCAGACATTGCAGCAGCTGTTAATAAAACAACAATTAGAAGGAATCAGGAAAAGTCAAAATAAATAAGATGATAATTATGCTATATCAACCAAATTCTATTGCAAAATTCAGGCAAAAGTGGTGACCCACATTTGCAAGCACTTCTATAAACTGGCGTGATTATTTTCCCCACTCAATTAGCATTCTTTACACAAGCAAAATCAAATGATACTCAAACAACACACATAAGCCAGACAAATCTGAGATAGGTAAGGCTGTAAAATAAATGAGCAAGCAACAGTGGCTGCAGAAAAGTACTGATTGGCACCACTGGCGTTCAAGTGGCTTTTCAGGTTTACTTCTGGGAGATGTGCAAAATTTAAATTTGTTAACAAAAAATGCCTTTCATTATCAAGTGAACATCCTACGCAAAAGGAATATTTAGAGCTGTGTCCCACATATGGCTCCTTAGAAGCCATCCCTTGGAGAGACGGAATCTCCCCCACACTTGAAGAAGCAACAAACACTCTGCATAAGTTTTGAAAAGGTTGCTTTAATATAGATCCTAATTTGATTTAGTTATATTAGTTTTAAAAACATATACAAAGACTAATATTATTTTTCTATACCTGTCAGGGAGCGGGTCCTATAATTGTAATGGAAACCTCTGGCAAATATAGAGGGAAAGCTAAATATCTTGTAAGATCCGTGAATATGCTATGGATAGCAGAATAATCAGCCTGCAAGTGCATGTGCTTGTTGGATCAGAACAGTCAGAGCTGATTAAATCACTCTTGGTTTATTGGCATTGTCTAAGCATCCCACAGATTAAAGCAGAAACTAGTTTAATAGGACATGTGAACAAGATTTGACATATATTTTTTAAAACTGATAAAATTGGATGTTTGCAAACAGGGTGTGATTAACCAGACCTGACTGTATTTGACAAACATAATGGTATTTTAGGACTTTTAACAAGGTTCTCGGGGCTTTCAATGTATTTTTGATGGTCACGTATCTGTGGTGAAGTTCCATTGAAGGTGATGGCAATATCCTCCCAGGGCAGGAGTTTGCCCCTAATCTGTAAACAGCCTGGACCAAATGTAACTACCAATGAAGTCAGTGGTGGACACGAGTGTATATGTAGGTGTATGTTAGCTCCAGAATCACAAACCTTATAAACATGATAGCAAGGATAAACTTCAACAAGCTAGAATGTATATGACAAGATCTGCTTAACATCGGAGAGGTAAAGGCAACATCAGTGTCTTCCTTGTGGCTGTGATTCTTCCCTCTCAGAACTGCTCTATCTCTGCACCAGCATTTGTGTCTCTCCAGAACCATAAAGGAAGATGTGAAGTGACTGAGTGAAAAAAAAAAAAAAAAAAAAAAAAAAAGACAGTTTTAAAGAAACATCCAGCAATACAGCAATCAAGAAACAAAACTGCCAGAGTTTTCACAAATGTCATACTCCCTGCTTGAGTTATGGTTCACAGTTCCTTGTCCACAGCACAGAGTTATTCTTCCACCAAATATTTATATCTGAATCCTTCCTAGACAATTTAATGGGCTACACGTGGGAGATGGATCTTATCTTCAGATTACAGACTGAGTTCAACCTGGGCTAATGTACTGACAGCATCTGGAAACATACTGAGAGTATAAGGTAGCATGTGGCATATGAAATAGAGGATGCCAACAATTCAACAGCAGTGCTGTGTTGGTCTGCAGCTGGAATAGGAGCACCTTCGAAGGGAGAAGTAGTATCTTTTCTTAAGCAAGCTGATGCAGTTAAATAAAGCCGGTAAGTTTTAGGGCCAGGTCTGACCCACCACTAGCAAATGCCAAGCCAAAACAGGCCACAGGCAAAGAGGCAATGATTCAGTATGAAAGAGACACTTGTCAAAGGTTCGTTAAATCCTTCACATTTCCCATCCTCTCCTAAGCCTTCTTTGCTGTACAGATTCTCCAAATGCATTTAATTCTATTCTTAGAAGCTACCCATTCTCTCTGCCCTTCTTAACTGTCAGGCTTCCTCTCCTCTCAGTACCTTTTCCTGTTTTCCCTGCCCAGCAGAGAAATGGAAACTGGTCAGTGAATTGGGAAATCTGTTGAGGAGGAGACAGGAGGGCGCATGCAGAGCATGCCACCAGATCACACAAGACTCAATGCCTTAGAAAACCTTGAAAAGAAAAAACCTTGAAAAGAAATTCGATGTCTGAGGCTTTTTCTTATCATGTACTTTGTATTCATCTCATCTAGCATTCACTGTAATTACAGTAACACAGCTGAGGTTGTTGCATCTACTATCTGCCTGAAGAACTGAAGTTTGCCTCTTCCTTAAGAGGTGAACTCATAACAAGCAGTGTTACATGAGCATCTGACTTAGTATATCAAAGATTTCCGGCTGTACCTTGTGCTTCTCTTAAACGACAGTTTCCCGGGTTACAATGAATTGACTTACACTAACAGGTGCAAACCTCTGCACAGGCACTGCACTGCAGATCATGTGCTCTGATTTGAGTTAAGTATAAGATAAAAGAGATGCTCACATAAACCTGCATGGAGAATCTTTAAGTACTGCCGTCCAGCTGTTTATTACTCCCCTGAAAGTTTAAGGATTACATTCCAAAACTGAAGTAGGTATTGAAGGGAAACAAGTGCATCCACACAAATAGATTTTCTACCAGCTGAGCTACTGCATTTTAGAGGCACTGTTATCAACATTATATCATTAATGTGAGGCTGTAGGTAGATAAGACCTGATGCAGACATTGGCTAAATCTGAACTATTACCGTTTAGAAGCTCTCCACATTTCATAGAATCACAGAATGGTTTGTGTTGGAAGGGATCTTAAAGTTCATCTAATTCCAACCCCCCTGCCATGAGCAGAGACATTTGCCAAGCCCAGCTCACTGTGTTTAAATGTGCTACATTTATACTTGCTGAGTAGTGAAGGACAGTTTTGTGAATGCTCTCGTGGTGGTTAGCAATCACAGAACACCTGCAGTGTATTTTTTCTCATACGCTCTATATAACATGGTCTAGTCTCTACTTTCACACATATTACATCACCTATAATTTGTTGCAACTTCTTTGCAATTTGGTAGTGGGAGATCCCCACATTGCACTTTGTGGCTGCTCAGAAACCTGGAGGGCTCACACACCTACCCTGGCTCCTAAGGGGCTGCCAATCACCCAGCAGTCATTCCAACCAGGAGCTCCATGAATCCTGGTCCAGATCTCCTCTTTGCAGGGAGCTACATGCCCCTTGGAGTGGAGCAGACTCTCCTCTTCTACCTTGCTGTCATCATAAGTCCCACTACCCAACATGTTTGGTGGGATCTGCAAAAAAAGCTAGCTCTTTTCCCAAGGAAAGGATACTGAAGCATCTTCTTTGTCCTTAGTCTCTACTACAATAGCTTTATTGTAGTCTAAAAAAAAAGTCTCTAAAGCTTTTGATCAGCTGGAGAGGCTCACTGTAGTCTGGTGGTGTGCTATATATTACGGTATATAGTATGTATTGAAATGTCGAGGATCCCAGATACATTTTAAGGAGGTGACTCCCACCATATTCTGAGCATTACTGAAAGAGCTGAAGCATCAAATTCAAATGCTACCTGAAAGTAAACATCTGTCTATTTGCCCTTTCCTGACAACAGCCAAGTATATGGCAGGGCTGGCTGGATAGAGATATAGTGAGATGGTTCTCATGGAAACCACGTGAAAAAATAGCATAGAAAATAGCTGAAGGGGACACTGGAGGAAACTGAATAATAGTGACAGGTAGATGGTAATTACCAATCAAAATTTAATTGAGATAAACATCTGTTTTTCCATGGCAGTTACTAGGAGTGAGTCAGGCAAAGTATGAAGATCAACCAGGATGAACAACAGCTTTTCCGACATAGTCAAAGTGAGACAATGTTAGCATATCAGGGGCAGACAGTGAAACCGAAAGAGACTGAACACAGAGACAAGCTGGTAAGATTAGAAGGAAGGAGGCAGCCTAGCACCAAAGACTAAAAGACTGAGAAGGTAGCAAAAATAGGACAAAAATAACACACTCTAAAGGAATAAAAAAAAAAAGAGAGAGAGAGAGAGAAGAGAAGAGAAGAGAAAGAAGAGAAGAGAAAGAAGAGAAGAGAAGAGAAGAGAAGAGAAGAGAAGAGAAGAGAAGAGAAGAGAAGAGAAGAGAAGAGAAGAGAAGAGAAGAGAAGAGAAGAGAAGAGAAGAGAAGAGAAGAGAAGAGAAGAGAAGAGAAGAGAAGAGAAGAGAAGAGAAGAGAAGAGAAGAGAAGAGAAGAGAAGAGAAGAGAAGAGAAGAGAAGAGAAGAGAAGAGAAGAGAAGAGAAGAGAAGAGAAGAGAAGAGAAGAGAAGAGAAGAGAAGAGAAGAGAAGAGAAGAGAAGAGAAGAGAAGAGAAGAGAAGAGAAGAGAAGAGAAGAGAAGAGAAGAGAAGAGAAGAGAAGAGAAGAGAAGAGAAGAGAAGAGAAGAGAAGAGGATATGCCACATGGGACTGGAAGTGCCTTTGTTGGTGTACTTCTGTGCTCCAAAAAAGAATTTCTTCCAGCAAATGCCTATTTATGAAGGTATAAACACCTCTAAGCTAGAACCTTTGCTGCCACAGCAATGTCATTTCAAGAAACCACCTCCCTGACCCACACTGTGACATCAGCCAGGCTCTAGGGCCTACCAGAGCTTGTGCAATATGTTTACCATGATACTGGTTTCTCTCTGAAGGAGAAAAAGAATGGGGACAGTCATGCTCCCATCTCCTTGGGTGTCTGTACCAGTTGCGGCAGTCTGTGGGTCTGGCCAGTTTTCTGGAAGAGAAAAAGAAAGTTGGGAGTGTGGAGCTGACCTCTGAAAGACTTCTCCATATAGATGAATGGCAGATATCTCACATCATTTTCTGTTCATTTATATCCACCTAAAGCTAACCACAATCTGTCCCCAAGTTATAAAATATTACTAAGGAAAAGTGAATGGCATTTCTTGGCCAATGTAATTAGATTTCAGAGCCTCAGCCCACAGGACAGTGCAGTCTACTCTGCAGAATATTAAGTTCAATAACTGGAATCAACAAACAAAACTGGAAGACGTCTCACTTGAAACAATATATATTAATATAGTAGCATAATAAATAATAAATATTGTTAATACTGCCGTAAATAATGTATTATGCTAGATTTATGTAATAAATAATACATAAATATGTAATCATCCTTCGAAATAACATAAAATTAGCAATTGTGAAGTGAACTTAGTGTATTAACATGCTTCAGGAGAAGAAGCCTACAAGTTATTTAGAGTCTGAATCACTGTGGCACTGTAATAGGTTAGCTGAGAGTAATACCGTCAACACCACATGAGGATGCAAAGGAGTAGAGAGCTGACTGTTGCCTCACAAAGCAAATGGTAATGCATGTCTCAATTTTACGTTCAGGGTGATAGGTCAGTTGATCTACTGGGTGTGCCATGTTTTTTTGTTTAAAAAAGTTAATTTATTGCTGACTCAAGGCCTTGAGTAAGTTGTTTTCCAAAAACTAAGATGAAATAAAGCAACACAGGCAGTTAACAGATTTAGGAGAATATAAAGATCATCCCTGTGGTACAGCAACACAGAAATACTTTGGGCTTCAGCAGGGAGTCATGCTTTGGCTCTGTTCCCAGAGTCTTCATAACACTTTTTATCTCCAAGCACCTTACAGACTTGGGACAATTAATATGTATGCAGTCCCTTTGGGGTCACCCTGTTTTATTGGAGGTTTTTCTGCAGGTTTCCTGGTTTCTGGAGGAAGAAATTGATACACAGATTTTTGAGGGCAGATTGCTAAAGATTTCCACTCCTCTTCAGAATGTGTTAGTATGAACTAAGTGGTGATGCCTTTGTATCCATGGCCAGACTTTCTGGCATATCAGTATCAAAATATTTTGTACTTTTCTGCAGGTTATGCCACCCATTTCAGGACTAAGTGACAGGGGAGCTCTAATAAGAATAATCTCTGTATGATGCGCTCAAAACCACAGCAAGACATTTGGTTACTAAAGGAAAGGTATTTACACAGCTTAAAGTGACCCTCAGTATCTTTCAAGACCAACCTATGAATTTTCATAGGCATTTGGGTACTAAAAATTTCAGGTGTGCACCTGGCAGTATTTTCACGAGCACTTAAGCCAGGGAAGTGGCTAATTCCCATCCCTTAGGCACAGACGTTAATTGTGGAAAGTACTTTTGAGCTCAGCAGCTAACCTGAAAATATCACTCCCTGTGAAAAGCTTGGTCTAAAACACATGCTGCTCTCTTCAAAGAGCAGTGGAGTCTGCAGCTTCCAGCTCTCCTAAGCAACAAAAGGGAATGGAAATCTCCAATTCCACTTTGGGTTGTTTCCTTTCTAGCCAGGGAAAGAGGCAATACCATTTACAAAACTGTGCAGGCCATAATAAGGTGACTTCAGTATTGTTATTCACTGAATTCCATAACAAAAGAACCAAGGAGCACTAACTGATACTAGACAGAGATCAGTTTAAAGCAGATGAAGGAAAATATTTGTGTACACAGTCAGCAGTGAACATCTGGGATTTGTTGCCACAAGGGGTGATGGAGGTGTTGGCAGGCTCCACATAAGTTTAGGCAAATTCATTGACAACAGACCCTTAAATAGGTGCTAAAAGAACTGTGCAGGGAGGTACCCTCCAGTATCCCTAACACCACAGCTGTGGCTGCTGGTGGAGTGTGTAGAAAAGTGCATGCAGATGAAGGTGTTTTCCGTACAGATCATGGGTAGGCTCACAAGCTCTCTCATCACCATTTGCACCACGAAAGACAGAGTACTGGAAGAGATGAATTGTCTTTTGGGACAGAAGGACATTTCTTATGTTGTGGAGCAAGGGAGGCCAGATGAGGAAGCCCCTCGTTCGTTCAGACTGGCAGCATTTGATGCCTAAATTCTGATAAAGACTGTAGCAGTACTGGAGAGGACTGCAGCATTAGAAAGCAAATTCTGTGTTTGGGGAGGGAGTGGGGGTCTGCTGGGGCTGTGGTGAGCCTCGTGCCAACACCAGCTGCTGGAGCAGCTCACCAGGCTGCCAGGGAGCCCCCTTCACAAAGCAATCTCCCCACTCCCAGCTCAGATTCCTGTGGCTGAGCAGAGAGGGCAATATTGCTCTGTCCTCGTGGAGGATACATTCCACCTTCCTCACAAGGAATTTGACGGTCTGGATCCAGTCAGGGCTCCCTCTGAAGGGAGCCAGGCTTCAGTCTCTTCACACCAAAATCACAGTTCTGATTTTCCTGACTGAAATGCTTCTGGTTGATTAAAACCCTACTGCAGCTGCCTCTAACCAGCTTTGGCTGCCTGACATCAATCAGTAAGTGACCAAACGAGCACTACTCAGATTTCCTTACTCTGCCTGTAAGCCACACCCAATTAAAACGGATGAGTTTCTATTGCATATGGGAGAAAACCAGACCCCTACTTCGAAGGTTCAGTGACAATTACACAGCATGTCAAGGATGTCCCATCCAAAGAAACACATGAGATACAGATTGCTTTCTTGGAAGGTCCTCCCAGGTATGGTTCAGGCAGCCATTGCTATAGGGCAACAAAATAAAATTTTTCACTCAGTAACTATTCCAAGTAGGATTTGAGATTGCTCACTCTCTCACTGCAGGGTTTTGTAAATCCCTGCCTACTCATTTACCATTTCACCAACTCCAGAAGGCAGAAACAAAACCAAATAATTTGTCCACCTCTTATTGTAGTGTCTGAAACAGCACTACATCTCAGAATGTTCCAGCAGACAGGGAAAGGCTCATTGCAACCATATTTGTTGCTATCTCAGCAAGCACCTGCCTTCTCACCTCAAATCCAAATATTAAGAGTCAAGAGATAAACTGTCTCCTGGAAAGATTGCTTTAGAAAAGTTCAACAGGCAGAAACCTCTGCCTAGTAGAGGTTTGTTAGGATGGTAGGATCAAGCATTAAGTGCTGCATTAACACTCTCATTGAAGTCTGACCTGGTAGTTGGGGCACTGCTCAGAGCCACAGGTGGGATTCACAGCAAGAAGCAAAGAGTCCTGGAAAAAGACATGTCTCTGGAGACCAGGAGAACTCATGTAGCTGGGCAAGCAGGAACAGGAAGAGATGACCCTTTAGTTAAAAATGTCTTTGATGTGACCTTGAGAGGAGGGAATTAGGTATGAAGTTCTTCAGACAGATGCCAGAGAATTGAAGTTCATAAGCCAGGCCATCAGATCTTGATGAATTTGAACGAGCTCCAGCTTAATCAGCTTTGTTAAGTTTGGTCAGCAGTTCTCACGCAGAACAGTCAATAACCTGCCGACTGCCAGAAGCTCCGGCTCAATCTCTGTATGAGATCCAGTGCACCAAGAAGGAGGTTTTATGGTATTTATATAGTCACCTGAAGTAAAAATGACAGCAGGAATTTTCACAGGCTAGTGCAACTTGTTTTCCACCAGTTCTTTCCTTTCCAGTTCTTTTAATGAACTGGAAAAGAAAGGATTTTTATGTTTCGATACTTTCTTTAAAAACTGTTCCATGGAGCTTTGTTCCATTCCCCACCACTAAGCAGCATTTCTGCCAGCTGAGAGGCTCAGGACTCACCCTGCCCCTCAAACACACTGGTGGAAATGTCCCACACAATCTCCCCAGCTGCAGCACACCCTGTGACACCCTCAGGCTGGTTCAGCACCCCCTGGAGTAGAGTATTTTCCAGCCCTGTCCCCAGGAAGGGAGAAGGAGGTCAACCAGCCAGGAGCAGGGCTGCCATGTGGTACCTGGCCTCAGTGCAGACGTGGTGTACTAGCAGCAAGGACACAGGTATGATGCAGCTCTCATGCCTCGACAAGTTACATCATGATTTACCCAAAGGGCTTGCACACTGTGCAGGCAAGGCCAGGGACTCCTGCTTTTCAGGCTTTCAGATTGCAGCGATAAATTATCTTCTGTTCTTAAGGTAAACCCCAACCCTATTGAAGTCAGTGAGAACTATGTCACTGAATGAGCTGAGACATTGTCCAATGAATGTGCATGTTTGGCAAGCTAAATCAATCCTCTTTCTTTCTTTCTTTCTTTCTTTCTTTCTTTCTTTCTTTCTTTCTTTCTTTCTTTCTTTCTTTCTTTCTTTCTTTCTTTCTTTCTTTCTTTCTTTCTTTCTTTCTTTCTTTCTTTCTTTCTTTCTTTCTTTCTTTCTTTCTTTCCTTTCTTTCCTTTCTTTCCTTTCTTTCTTTCTTTCCTTTCTTTCTTTCTTTTCTTTCTTTCTTTCTTTTCTTTCTTTCTTTCTTTTCCTGAACCGAAGGTTTCCTAGTGTGATTTGAAAGGGAGTCATCTTTGCAGGGAGAAGGCATGAAAGAATGAAAAGGAAACTTTGATATTTGTTTCTTTCAGGTATCTATGCAAAATTTTAATTAACTTTTAAGAAGTCTATAGAAAATAACTCTCAGTTTTGAAACACCACGGGAGATATATTAAGATGCAGTTCTAAGTTTTGCTTTCAGTGATGATAGATCCATGGTTTTTTTTGTTTATTTGTTTGTATGTTGCTTTTTTTTAGCTCACTTCCACCAGGCTAGTAAAAACTTCAGAGCGAAATCATTATGGTATTGTCATTGCAGTGCAGTTTTGTTCCTTTGTTAATTTTGGACAAAGTCCTACAGTGTAGTAAAATTATTGAACTTGGTTTTGCTTAGGTCTCTAATTCCTGTAGCTCCTCTATTACCATGTGGCAGGGCACCCTATAGGCACAATAAATAAATAATACAACACTGAGAGCTGTAACAAATCACAAAATACATTATTAAAAAATTAAGAAATAAATATCCCCCTCTTACTTAAATAGAGATTGATTTTATAATGTGGAGTGCTGAGGAGAGCTACTGGGAAATATATGTGGGCCTGGGGACACGGAGAATACACTGTAATGGGCGATTTGCTCCCCAGATTAGAAAAATAAAAAACCCTGAGTGAATTGATGTATTTGTCAAGTGGAAACTGAGCTACCCTGTTTGCTCGATGACCAGGTGTGATGCACTGCTTGCTCCATCCCCTCATGTCAGATGTGGCCAGGAGGGAGCAACTGCCTCTCCTGATCTCTGTGTGCTAAGCCTACAGCAAAAACCTGGAAAAGACAAGCTGGCAGACAAAGATTACTCTTTATATCTGAAATTGTGCTGCATGCTTCAAAACCAGATGCTGGCAGTGAAGAATGGGTGGCCTTCCCCAGGGTCACTCTTCCAGCAATGCTTCTCCAACTCTGGGAGGAGGTTCCCAGGTGAGACATTGTCCTGGGCGGAGGTTGGACATCCCATGGCACAGAAGGAATAGGAGGATCTGTCTGAAACACATGCCAGGGGGCACCACACAGGAACACATTACAGGGCACTGCTCAACAGCCAGTACATCTTGTTCCCTGGCAGAAGGAGTGGGTCTCAGTACTTCATTGAGAGGATTGCAGCTCCAGTCAAACCTAAGTCTCATAAACGATTCCCCTTGCTTCAGGACCCTTTTTACCCTTTCCTATGAGCGGGGGGATAGGAGACATGCAGGAAGCTTGGCAATTCACTTCTGTGTGCTGCAAGGGTCTGTGCCCCTTGCTCAATGTGCTACTCTTCACTGCACAGACACTTTTTCTTGAGTATGGCAACCCTGCTCTGCACCGCTGGAGCTTGGGGCTCTGCAGCTGTGCAGAATCTTTCAAGTACATTTTCTAATGTGAGGACAGACCCTCCCAACATGCAGTCTGCAGGCGTTGCCCTTTTCTGTATCATCTGTCACTTCTACAAAGAGTTCATCTCTGTCATCTTTGGAAGCTACCGTTTGGGCACTTGTATGTGCTTATTAAATAACCCATTTGCTTCCTTTTCATATAACTGAATGCCAGCTGCCCTAACCTCTTATTGGTAGTCACATCCATCATAGCAGCCTTCCCCTGGGCCGCCTTTCCAAATTCCCTCCTGAGCCAGTCTCTACCCCAGGTGTGACCGCACCAGTACAGAGTAGAAAATAAGAATGTCCATCGATTGAAGTCCTCACTCTTTTGATGCAGCTCAGCATGCAGATGGCTTTGGTAACACTGAGCAGGGGGCAGCTGGCTCAGCCTGCAGCCCACAGTAAGCCCCAGCTCTGCTTCAGTAGGATGACCCTGAGCCTGGCTCCCTGGCTGTGCTGTGCTTCATGTTGTCCTGCTGGGTGGCCAAACCCTTCATGTGTGCCACTGAACATCATAGGGTGGCTCCTGGTCTGAACCTCTGGATTAACACCCCCAGGTGCCTAAACATCAGGGTGCTTCTGGACTGAAGTGCTGCTGTTCCCTGTATAGGTCACTCCACATTTGGTGTCATCTGCAAAATTACTGGGGGAGCTTTCTGTGTCACCATGCAGGCCATTGAGGAACATACTGAACAGCTTCAGCACAGTACCATAGAAACCAGCCACTTCCTGTGCATGGTCTTCAAGAGGCCACATTTCACCCTATTACCCATGTAAGAGGGTGCAGAACAGCAGAAGAGATTCACCACCCATGCCAGAACAGTGCTCACTTTTGCCAAACACAGACATCTATTTCACTGTTCCCCTCCTGCTCCTATCCAGCTCTTGCTTTCTGCACAGACTTTCTTGTTGGGAGTGAGGTTTTGCGTCCCAGCCCCACCGAGTTTTCTGCTGAGACTGCCAAGAAGAGGACTTAGCAGGATGGTCATGGTGCTCTTTTGTGAGAGGGACATGAGAAGAAGGCCAATGCCTTGAGAAAAGTGCCAATTTGTCCCTAGATGGTAAATTACTGGGCCGTTTTGCCTGTCTTCTCAAAAGACAGAAATTACTTCTCTTAAATGAAACTATTAGTGACTTGTGCCTCTGTTTGGTCTTCACATCAAAGTTATTCTCTTCAGCCTGCAATGTGAAGTAGTGCCAAGGTGCAATACGCATACTTTGAAATGGGGACAGTGATGTGGAGGACTATTTAGCCAACCCAGAGACCTCATTTTCACTCCACAATATGATTACGAGCTGGAAAACACTGACAGATAAATACCTTAAAGTAGAGCTGCCTGCAGGCTATTTCTGTTCTGCAGTTCACACAGACAGGCCTGAGCTAGCTCTAAAATAGCCAGCTTGGCTATTGAGAACCCAGTTGTGGGCGGGTGCGGCTTGACGCAGATTAATCCCACAGATATTCCCTCATCTCCTGCATGAGTCTCGCAAGCCACACTGAGTCCTCCCATGCCACAGCTCTGCTGCCAGCAGTGTCTTGACCAAAGACAGCTGATGGCTTCATGGCTGCTCAGCTTGGAGGCTCCTCCTGCTTCCATAAAGGAAAGATCTGGTGTCCCAGAAATACCATTCCTTTTTGCCTAGGAGAGTGCTCTGTAGAGATGGAGATGAGGCAGCAGCTTGAGCTGGGGGCATATGAATAGCACACAACACAGCTGGCCAAGGATGTGGCTGGCCAGTCTGCATTGCTCCTTACCACTGACTCCTTTTTGCTGTTCCTTTTTTATCCCTTCTTGCAAATATCTCTGCCGTGAAGCTACAATTCTCCCTGGTGCCACAGACATTTTTAGCATTGCTTATGTGTACTGCTTTTTCTTATCATTTACCTAGGAAGCATAAGGATTAAAGGGACTGCTTTATTTACTGCTACCCAAATGCTCTACATCAGTGACAGCATCTTTATATTTTCATACAGCTACCATTAACAGCTCACAGACACAGAGTTCCTATACATGCTAGAATTGGGCTGTATTTTATATGATGACTGCTGCTGACAGAACACCAATTCTGATATACCTTATGGTAACACATTATGGCAACAATTCTTCACAAATGTCCCATTGTTATGAATCCATTTTGCTTTGAACTTAGTGTGTCACAAAGCTGAAGCAGACAGTGCAATATATGCTTCTTGGTAGCAGTGATGTGACATGCATCTCCCCTCTCCTGTTTTCACCCTCCCCTTGTCCTACAGGGAAAGCTCAGCCATCAGCATCTGAAGGGATGGCCATAGTTGTTTCTGATGTTGCAAAAGAAGAGAAGAGAACATATCACCCTTTGTGATGTGAATAATAACTAGATAAAATATCGAAAGGGTATTTATTCAACACATGAATTAAATTTCAGGGCTTCAAAAATAAACAGCAGTGGAAGTTTAAAAATATACTTTTCCAAGTGCTATTTTTGCAGGCTTTTTATTTGCTGAAATACCTTTGTTTTTACAGGAGGTGACATTTAGCTGTGATGGGAATATATTATATATATTTTAATAGGTTATTCTAAATTTAATTAACTGCTTGGGTATAACAAATTTATTTAAGGGGCAGTCACAAGGGACCAGATTCTCTAGGGCAGTGTGTCTGCTTTAGCTTAACAATATAGGAGTGTCAGACACAGCATCATGCAGTGGGCAGCCTGCACTTCACAGTGGCCTAGGGCAGCTGTCGCTGTTTCAGGAGCTGTGGTGGCATGTCCTACCTGATTTTTGCAACCCACTTCAGGGTCTGTGTGGCAGCACACTGAGCAGCCTGGGTTAACCACCCCAGCAAGCATCATCCCCAGGCACAGGGGGTCTAACACGTACCATAAATGCCATCTGCCTTCCTCAACCCCATGCAGTAGGAAGGGACACATCTGGTGGGGAGCAGGGCCTGTGCCATGTCCTGGTCCCTGCTGGTCCCAGGATGATGGGGCTGGCCAGTGAGGGGAGGCCAGATCTGGACTTGGCAGGGTGTGGAGATGTAAAGAGGGGGAGATCTGTTCACAGCCTGACTCCTCCACCTCAGGATACAGCCTGTCCACCTCGCTCCTCCACCTGCATGGTGGGGCTGGAAGAGGCAGGCCCAGAGTGGGGACTTGCATAGTTGCAGTAGCCACTGCTCCCTGGGATGGGGATATGGCAGCAAGGAGAGGACTCTGTATTTTTGTGCTGATTCTTACCACCTGTCACATGAGTCTACATGGGCCAACACTGCTTCTTGCCTTTAAAGCAGCATTCAAAATTAAGCTCATGGCTGCACTACCTAAAAGCACACTTACAGCTGTCAGCCTTTCTGCTGTTTGGGTCCTGCATCCCAGGTCATGGACTTGGGCCTCTGTGCACTCTTTTTTCTGTTCTCCCCCTGCCACCCACATGTCAGGGCAGCAGCTGTCCAGCTTCTTGCTTTCTGCTTGCATATGAATCCCTTCAGTTCTGTCCTCCAGCATCAGAGTGTGTACAGCACACAGATATCAAGAGACCTCCTATGGCCAAAACAGTCCCCAGACTTTCTCTACCTCCCCTACACTCCTTTTCCCTTTGCACCTCTGTATACCAACCCATGTCTTTCCTCTCCAACATGTTACTGAAGCTGTGAAACCAGGGGTGAAGCTGGCTGGTATTCAGGTTTAAATGGCAGGACAAATCTTTTCAGCCTGGATGGCAGGTGGTGGCAGCAGTGAGGAACATTTGTAGGGTGTAACCTTGCCTGGGGACAACTCAAAGCTCACCTTTGTGCTTACCTGGTCCTGCTGGTTTGGGGGGAGAGCCGGGACTGTCAGGAAGCAGAGGCACTGGTGAGAGGAGACAGCAGATCCTGTCCTTTGTTCTCCGTCCTGCAAGATGGCTAAATGCCAACTCTTAATTACATTTCAGCATTTTCCCTTTTAATGTTAATGTCAGTGTTAATTAAAGAAAGGCACTGCCACTCGATTTATCTGAGCTGAGATGGCCAGTCATTGTGGAGGTAAATAGGTACAATCATTTTCATTTTACTGGATTTACATCCGCTTACCCACTGCATTTATTTGGACCTCTGCCTCTTAAAAACACATGTTAAAGTCAGAAGAAAATTCTGTTTACCGAATTATCTTTGAGCCACCCTACTTTAGAGAAGCCAGACATACAGGTACCTTTCTGGACTTCCCTGTCATGGGATGACGCATGAAATAATACACTAAGTAATATGATCCAGCAATTAAAAGCAAGGTGTGAATTACTGCAACAGCTATCATGGAGAGAAAATTAATTCTCTCATAGCTACACTGCTACTGTAAATGAAGTATCACAAGCGAATATAAACTGACTGTGATGAGCCAAACCATCTCAGAAAGAATTAAGAACTTTGTAAACATGCTGACCAGCACAGATCAGCACCCAGTGGATGTAGAACCTGAGGCTTAGAAGACCTGAAGCTGTGGTTTAACCTGAAGTCACTGGGAACATCAGCAGGTGACCTGAGAACCATGGGGCTAGCAGTTTTCATCTGTATTCATCTTCATATAAAGTCACAACTTTCTGTGAGCTTCTAAGAGCTCCCCTAATATGTGATGCTGCATGGTACCTTTTACTGTTCCCCATTGTTTATGAGGGCAATGGTGAGGAGGAGGAGGAACTTCTCAAGTTAACAAGTCTGAAATTTTGAGCCAGGTTCACATCTGACAGACTTTATGCCAATTCTGTGATTCTCTGACCAAAATAAATAAATAAATACATACATATATACAGGCTTTGCCTTGGTGATTCCAAAATTAATTTTATTTGTGGGTTGTAATACAGCAGACTAAAGTTTTTACTTAACCTTTGAACAGTGGACTGGATGCCAACACCAGCCATCATGGGTAGGCTGATGCTATCACAGACAAATGCATCATCTGATCCAGTTCATTAAATCACGGTACACAGAACACAAGAACTGCATTGACTGGGAAAATTTACTGGAGGGGGTGGATGAAGAGATAATGAGGCCAAAATCCTAATTCACAAACAATTACCACTGTAAAAAAATCAGTCATACCTGCTTATTCCTTAGTTGATGACATCCATACTAAGCATGTCAAGTTGATACCATAAAAGTGTGTTTCAGAGGCCGATAATAAGCACTGTCCTAGGAAAGCTGTTTCAAGAGTGATTAAATCAATCCTTGTGTTTAGATGATCAATCCATGCTGCCTTTTCATCCTTGCAAGGCAGATCAGAGGGAATAACTTGCTGTCTGTCTCATGTGACTTCCAGCACGTATCAGTACACACAGCAGAGTACCTACATGTGCTTCCCATTTGTGACTGGATGAGGGTTTTCATCACCACGTGTGTGTCCATCCTGCTGCTGACCATGCACATGCTGCAGCCACTTGTGCTTCAAGTTGCCATGAAGCAATATCCCTGCTACGTGGCATTAGAGGGACTGGAGGGCTGCAGAAAATAAGGCTACCAGCAAAGGTAACCAAGCCAAATCATAGTATTTATGTAATTGTGTGAAACTGACTGTGACTTCTACATCTGGATTAATCCCAGCCTTTGGTTAACGTATCTGTGGATCATATTTACCGATAGGAGTCAACATCCCATGACTTCTTCATAATTGTGGCCCCAGCTCTTGAGAAGATTTGCCACAACAAACGTGTCAAAGAGATGTCCCACAAACTAACATGACAAGCTTGCACCATTTCCCATTAAGTTTCACTTAAAAGAATTTCTTTTAACTTTTATGACCCTTCTCCACTGCTCTTTTTCCTTAAGCTAAACAAGCCTGGACACTGCAGCCTTTGTTGATTTGCTGCAAGTCCTGTGATGGAGGTTGAGGAGAGCTTGCCTGCTCCCCACTGCCCCGTGGCAAATTTAGCTATTAGTCTCAACCTGGTATGGACTTGGTGATTTTTTTCCCTTTTACAATTACTTTTCTATTTTATTCCCCTTATTTGGCTCTGCCTTGCCTAACTGATGTTTGCAGCAGATTTGCACTTTAACTTGGTTACAGGTAACCAAGAGAGAGTGATAGATAATAAGGAAAAGTTGTTCCTGTGGACCAAGTGGCTCAGTTCAATGCTAAATTGAGATCAAGAGCATGCTCTGTCTGTAGGCTGCAGAGTGACTCAGTGTCCTCTGTTACAAAACTGGGACAATGAGGTCCCCCGTTTGGTGGAAATGCATGGAAAAAGGTTGAAGAAAGTTCTGTGAAAATCAAGCATTCTTCTTCTAACTCATTAAAATGAAGCAAGTAATTTGGAAAATAACTTTGGGAGGAGAGCTGCCTTAATTTTCACAGGTTCACAGAACTGGAAGCTTTTGTCAATCTAAAAGCTGTGAAATGTATTTTTAACATCTTTAATTACAATTGGCATTTCTGCAGCACAGCCAAATGCTAGAGGTGGCTAGCTCTCTGAAAAGTGATCATTACAGCACCAGCAGTGTGGGAGCCCTGTGGGGGAAACTGTAAACCAGCTTCCAGTTCACTTTTATCACTAAGCTGTCTTCAAAATCTAAGCCTATCTGCTTCACTTTAAATGCCTAAACATTAAGGATTTTCTTTAAAACAACACTAAAAGCAGGAATAGCTTGTTTTTTCTGTCAGCCCTATTGGCCTTCCACTTAGTAATGACAAGACCATTACCTTCACCATAAGATGGTTTTCTCCATCCAGCTGCAATAGTAAACCACAGAGATACACAGACACACACATACAAACTCCGTTTGCTCTGATCTGGGGGAGAAATGTCTCTTATCTTCCAAACACTTGGAATGAGACACCAACACAAATTGTAACTCCTTTCTTTTTGTGAAATACTTAAATCCCCACGCAGCACAGTCCAGAATGTACTGGACTAATAATCTGCCATGGAAATCAGCTCTTCTGGGATCCATCCCCAAACATGTCGTGATTCTAATATCTCCCTCCGAACCCCACCACCCCAACAGAGGAAACGTCTTCCCCTTTCCTCACCAAAGTGGTGTTTCCCTTACTCCCAATACAAAATATGGTTGACAAGAGATGTGAAGAGCCATGTTTCACCATCCTGGCTAATAATCACACATTGGGGTGACACAGATCATGGGTTAAGTAATCCTGTGTAACAGAGAGGTTTCAGTAGTGGTTGTGTGGCCCTGTGCTATCCCATGGGGGATCCAGGCAGATTGTAGAGGCTGAAGCAGAAGCCCTGCATGGCACTGCATTTATTGTATAAGCACACCCACATGTGCAGGGACAAGTCAGTCCTGCTGCAAGGCATGGCAGAGCTGTGCCTTGTGCCATGGTGTGCTAAAACACAGATAGGTGTGTTTGCTATAAAATAGCTTGAAAATAGTTGCCTAAAGCTGCTGAGTGGGGGTGCCACATGAGTGGAAGGAAAATGTTGGCGACTTCTCCAATTTTTAGCATTAACAGAACTGTAAATTATTAGATTTACTAAATATTGGACCAGATTTATAATTATTTAACTTCTATTAATCCAAGTTGTTTCTAAAAAGGAAAGTCCTGTACTATAATAAACTGACCTGACCAGTATCTTTCTATTACTTCTATAACAGTTTTTCTGCCAAACTTGTTTTCCACAAAAATGCAGTATGTTATTCAAACAGAACCATGTCTCACAGTTATAAGTTTGCCACTACAATTAATTCATCTTGCACCGTCCTCTGTCCTCATTACATTTTTATTATAAGAATTAATACATTTTGCCATTTGCTATTCTGGTTACAATCATGAAGAAGTCGTGAGAATGAATACATTTTGTACCACTTTGCCCTCGTTATAATTTTAAGATGTTCCCTAGAATGGATTAATTCAATGCCACTTTTCACTCTTTATCCTGAGAAGGAAAATTAAAATAGTTATGAAACACCAGCAGGCACTATTCTCTAGCTATTTTGTTATCAGTCTAGAGATTTTATCAGGAAGAAAAATAATAATAAAATGTATAATTCTGCTTGAGAAAGAATGCAAAGGGAATGGATAAAATGGTGCAGATGACCCAGTCCTTGTGACTGTGTCAAGGTCATAATCTCAAGTCCTATTCAGATGCTGTAATTATAAAGAAACAATTTTCATTAATTCGCCATTTCCCAAGTGAAGTGAAAACAACTGTTTAAAAATTAACTGTAGGAATATATAGAGTTCTGCTATTCAGCTTCCCCAGAAATGTTTGTCATTTTCTTTTCATTATGAGAGCCTGAAATAAAAATAGAGCAAAAGAAATGGTGCATATTCAAAGGGGAGTACATTGTATTAGTAACTGACATATACATACTCTGGCATAAATTACCAGGGAGACACACCCAACAACTTGATCATATTTCCATTAGATCAAATAAAACCTCTGTTGATTTTTACTGTGTTGGATCAAACTTATAGTCCTCATGTGGAAACCAATTTCAAAGCAACATGAAGGAATTTCCTGCACTGGATGAGTGCAGACACTGATCACAGCTGCCTCTTCCCTGAGTACTGCATTCTCTCAGACACACAGAGCAACACTGCCTCCAGTCCTGATAGAGATTTTCTCTCTCTTTTTTTTTTTTTTTTTTTTAATCAGTATGGCTGAAGTTTTACAAAACAACAGATTTTAAAGGCTGACTCAGGAGCTCTAGATAGCCTAGTGGGGTGGGGGGCTTCAGAGAAAACTCACATAGTAATTATTAAAAAGCTGAATGAATGTCTTGCACCTTGTCATCTCCTTTCTCAGCAGCATTGTCAGTAACACCAGCTCCTCAGCACTGTGAGATATAAAATTAAGAAAAAAGTCCTTTACATTAGGTGAGATAAGCAGAGATATAAAATGCTGTAAAAATTGACTCAAAATTAATTTTCTAAGAGTGTAGATCGGGAATAATTCAGCTAATGTTTATTCTGGGTCCACAAATGTAAAACTGATCATTTTCTCCCCTCAAATATATGATGAGAAAGATGAATTACATCAAAAACTGCTATGTTGGTGGTGGGTATCTAATAGTCTGATATTGTCTGTAGAGCTTGTCTGTACAACCCATGCAATCCATTTTTAAAGTGGAACTACATTCTCACAGCACATAGCTGTCCAAAGCATATGATATGGAATGTTTCAACACAACCTTTACCTCTGCTTTTTCTTGCCACTTGTTCTCTACTAGAAGTGCAGGACTATTTCTACCTTACCTATGGGAGAAGAAGACCATGAAGAATAGTTGCCAGGTTGCTCCCAAGACAAAACTGGACAAGAAATCCAAGTTTTGATGCTTCATAGTTTGGAAATTACTTCTGCTCCCTCAAAACTCTAACTCAGATAAAGATGATTTCAAGAGCAAGGAGGTATTTTATTTTATTATTTTATTTTATTTTATTTTATTTTATTTTATTTTATTTTATTTTATTTTATTTTAATTTTATTTTTGTCTTCTTTTGATCTAATGTATTAAATACACCTGTGATCCTGACTCTGACTTGACATACATGGCTAGCATCTTTTTAACAGTGTACTATTGAACTAAAAACAAACATCTTTCACTTCCTGCTCCAAGCACTTTGCACCAAGAGAGGGACTTTTATTTGGAGAGAAGGGAGATGCATTGCCCATGTCCAGGGCTGATCATTGCCTGGCTTGTGGACTTTGCCTTGTCTGAAACTTCATAAACTCTAAATTCACTTGAAAAAATAATGCAAGAGATGTCTCTTTCCATGTCAATGGCATCAAATCCCTTATTTTTAACCTTTCAATCTATTAAAAGAGTTACTATGTTTCTAATGACCAGCAGTTAACATTTAAAATTATTTCAGCCTGAACTTGCACCTGGCTTCCTGCTACAAAATTTGAAAGATATATAGACTTCAGACTATCAGTGTTAACCAAAAACAGGGAGAGAAGAAGGGAAACTACCAGAGAAAAATGGTCAGGCATTGTCAAGGTCAGCAGCACACTGCTAGCCCTTACTGTGCCTGCTTATTTCATCCCTGGTCCATCCCTATCCCCAAGGACACCCAGCACATCTAGAGATTTCCCGTGCAGCCCTTCTCCCCTCAGGATCCAATGCACTTTATGCACTGGGATGAGAGATAAGTGCGCAACAAAGGTTTTGCTGAAACAGGGGCTTGCCATTGCCAATGGATGGGAAAATGCTTTAAATGAGCAAACATACTCCATTTGATTTTGTATGCTTGCTTGCTTTGATGGAAATCTTAATTTTTCTAAGATTTCTCCCACAGATAATCACAGAAGTCATTTTGGGTCAGCATATAATTTGTAAAGAATGAATGTGGCATGAAAGTACAAGGGATGCTGTTGGAAGTGATCCTGTTTAATCTTGGAACATAACTTGGAACATATCGCCCCATCTTGGTGCGAAGGGATCTCACCTCTCACCCAGGCTGTGGCACCCAGTGACTCTCTCTGTCCTGTGACCTTGCACATGAGCACAGGGAGTTTGACATGAAAACACATTCTCGCTGCTTGCTCTTGCTATATGCCTTTCCCTTTCTGTTCCCTACAGCTGATTTGGGTTTGCTTTCTTTATTAATATGTATTAATAATTAAACATATATATATATATCACAATTTTTCCGAAGGTGACACTGATAAGCATTATGAGAAACTCAAATGTATCTCCAACCACTCATGAAGCTAGTAAGATCCTCAGACAGAGCTAAAGCTATGACACAAACCAGGGGACAGGAAAGTTCAGTTAGTTAGGTTAAAAACATAGTACAGCGTTGGCCATCTGTCTATCATGTAAGTTTGTAGACAGAAAGAAAGGAAAAAATTCTTCCTTGCTCTGTCAACTATGATTGCATTCATATTCCATACTGAGTTTGGCCTGACACTAGTATTATTTTCTGTCAATATATATGACTACAGATGCCAAAGTGCTTATTCACACATAGGCTAGACAGTTGTCTGCATAAAGTCCTACTTCTAATCGATTTTTCAGACAACAACAACAACAACAACAACAAAGATTGCTTGGTCAGGAAAATGAGCATGGAAAAAAGAGATTACAATGCATCATTTTCATTTCTATTTGACATACACATAGTGTTACTGTTATGCGTATCTTCAAGTTCTCCAAACCTCTTTAGTTCTTTGCCAAGTCTGAAAATCTCACCTATTTTTTCCTTGTTTAAGTTATAGAAGGCCGGTGTGCTCACAAGTAAGCTCATAGGTCCTTATGTTCTATGTATAAGTATTTTAACAGAGTTTACATCAAAGATAGGCTCCTTCTCTGTCTTTAAATTAAATGTCTTTAAATTAAACTTTAGCAGACCCTTCAGATGGGTCTCCATAAAGAGATGCTCCTGGGAGGTAGAGTTTTCACAGACCTCTTCTACCCCCAGAGCATTGGACCCACATGTATTCAGCCTTGTAGACACAGACGTGTGCTGTGATTGACAAAGCAGACCGATCATGTTCTTTGTCACTATGAGGCGATGACATTGCCCAACATGGTTGAACGAGAGGTTGGCACCTGGGAGAAGATGATTTTAAAAAGAGAGACTACGCACATTTTTGGGAAGAAGATCCTCCCCTAGCAGAGGGGGGGAGGCTGGCACATGCAATGTGAGAATTTTATTGCAGGGCCTGTAATTAGCTACCAATAATATTCTCCTCCCCTCCCCGCCCCCTCTCCCCCCCAACATTCCCAGCATCCCTGTAGGCCAGCAGCAGGTGCTCCTATTTTCAGATGTATGCAGAATATCTGCCAAATCATTTGGCATATCTCAACTAGAAATGTGCCAAATTACCTGTCATAGCTAAACCGCCTTTTTAAAAGAAAGATAAATGCTCCCGCGGCTCATTTCGCGTGGAACAAGAGTGCCCTCCCGTGGAGCACCCATGACAGCCCCACACCGCCCACCTGCACAGCCCCTCTGCGTGTCAGGTCGGTGGGATGTGGGCACACTCCCCCAGAGTTGTCTTCTGGTACACCACGATTTGGGTTGCCCCCTCCATCCCCACAGCAAGTCTCCAGCTTTGGGTACTGCACCCTTGGGATGTAGTGAAACCCCAGTGCGTTGTGAGCTGTGGGTTCAGCCCCTGGTTACCTCCCTGGGGACCAGGATGGGGGATTGTCATCTGCACGGCTCGGTGCCATCAGGCTAGGGTAAAGGAGCAGCTCTTTCTGTAGGAACAGCTTTAGTCCTGGATGCTTACTGAAATAGTTGCTCTGTTGCCTACTGGGAGACTGGGCTTTGTCTTCCACCCCTTTGCAGCAGCAAGGACCAGAGGGCACTGGAGGAAGAGCCATGGTGCAACACCACAACAGGAGTGGTAACCTTTGTCTGCTGTACACAGACATGGTTCAGGAAAAACAGCATAACAAAGTATCAGGACTGCAAAAATGCCCGCAGAAGAAAGTGCCTGTAAGTGGAATGAACTTTCTGGAGGACAGAAAAGGGGAGGTGTTTTATTGTTCATAACAGTTGACAATGACAGATGAAATTCTCTTTCATCTGCTGTTTGAGACCTCATTCTTGGATTTTTCCTGATTTGTTTCCCCCTTTTATCATAATCTCAAGCTTTCTCTTTGGAGATTTTAATTATCTTACCATGTGCTCTTTCAGTATGAATAAATTATTATTTTATTTATAGCCATCTTTACAAAAGATACTTCAAAACCTGAGCTGTCAGAAACTTAGCAGCTCCAAGCCTCATTGCAACCAGTAACACTTGACGCTGTCATTCCTGTCCTCCCTCCCTCCTGCTAACACACAGACCCTCATATGAGCAGACCAGAGGGGCAAGAGCGAGGCAAGCTTGTGTCTGAAAAAGCCATCACACCATGTCATGAAGCTTTGCTTTTTCAAACCCATATGAGTAAAGGAGCAGCCCCTCCAGGGTAATCTTGCAATTATCCACAGCTCAGCTATTGCAAAGCAGACTGCAGCCTGAACTCACTTATCGACTTTTCACTTATCTAGGATGAGTATTTTGAATACAGTAAAGTCTCTAATAATAAATAAATAAATAAATAAATAAATAAATAAATAAATAAATAAGCCATTTAGTCCAGCCCTGTGATGGAAACAAGCAGGACTCTCTACACAGGCTCTTCTGCTTCAGCCATCAGCAGTCACTGAGCACCTTCCAGCCATGCATGAAGCAATGTGACCAGCATCTGTTACATCTGTCTTCTATTCTCGAACTCGGAGGGGAAGCATCTCTGTGACTTTGTGCCACCAGCACTTTGCTGAGCCACTTAGCAGTTTCTCAGCCTGATGCCTACCCATGTCTTCTTTTTTTTTTATTTATTTATTTTATTTATTTTTTTTTTCTGATAGATGATTGCTAACTGCCTCAGAGTAGGCTTGACTTTAAAATAGCTACCACACAAAGCTCACATCCAGTATCATTACGATCATCATAGAAGCTTACCTTTCCATGGCACCTGTCAAACCAAAGCAAGCCAGTGAAAGAGTGTTGACATGCCACCTCCTTGGGTTTGAAGGGTGGCTGAAATTGCAGCTTGTGCTACATGATGGGGGAAGAAACAGCATTTTGGACAAGGACACAGGGACCAGTTCTCTGAGGAAAAACTTCTAGAGTATGTATAAGGAAGATCTCAGAGCATGAAGAGTTTGCCTAAAGATGCAGTTACAGCATACAGCAGGAAACTTGCTTGTTTCAGGGGGATGATGTTCTGGGATATTTCTACAGGGGAACTCCTGTTCTCTGGATTTTGACATAAAGGTATAACCATCCCAACAGCTCACTCCATGTCCCCAACAAGCTGCTTGCTTGCACCTGCTTAAGGTGATGTGAACATTCACGGGACCCCACCACCACCAAGGTGTCCCAACTTCCCTGCCTACTGATGTGGTTAGAAAAAGACCTGATGCCACCTTGCATCAGCAGTGAGCTCACAGGCTGCACGGACCACACAGTAGCTTTTAGCAGACATTCTATAGACACCATTCAGTACTTGGTAGCCCATAAAATCACCTTGCTCTCTCTGTCTTTCTCTGTACTGAACAACTCGTCTGCATTGTGCAGTGGTGCACCTCTCTTTATGGAGAAAGGAGATATAAGAAGGATTCGTGTCTGGGAGAGACTTCAGCGAGGATTCACCCCATGGTTGGGGTCCTCAGGCTAGGCATAACCTGAGTTTATCCACTTTGTGAGCATAACCTAGGGCTGAAGAGGCTTTGAGGCTCGTGGGCCTTTGACAAAATGGCTGCCCACGGCCCAGGCTGTGGTCACAAGGGATGACACATTCCCTTCTGATTTTTTTTTTTTTTTTCCCTCCAGGGAGGGAATGCGGTTATCCAGCGATTGGATTTTCTGCATGGTGTGCCACAGGCTTGAAGCATGGTAAGTAACAATTTCCACTATGAGTTATTAAATAATAATTGGTGTAACGGTGCCCCCAGGGGCTCAAGCAGCTGCAGCACACCCAAGGTCTTCTCCCTTCCAACGTCTAAAGGGTGTCTGCAGCAGAGGGAGCTCTGAGTGGGAAGAACGAGCAGTAAAGAAAGAAAGGCACTTGTCAAGTGTGAGCCAAGTCGGTGGTTTTGCTAGTGGAACAGCAGAGAGGGTGCTTGAACTGTTCTGTTTTCAGCCTACAGTGAATGAAAAGGGGGAGGAAATGGCACAACAGGACTGCAGCAAAGAAGGGGAAAATGAGTAAGTGGTACACTTTGGCCGTGCACATGCAAACACTTCAAATGTTCCCTCTTTACCTCTGTCTTCTTCCTCTTCTCCCCTCTCTCCTGGCAGCTGAAGAGCAAAGCTGAGAAACGAAGGACAACAAGCCCTCCTCCTGCCTGCAGTAGGCAGTTCACGATTTTCATTATATTTAAAAACTGGAGGAGAATTTTTTGCCAGCCACTGTGTTCTGCTGTGTACACACACAGACACATAGTTCAAAACAAGATTAGGTAGTATCAGAGTACCAAGGATGGTCACAACCAATAACAACAAACATATTTTAAAGAATGTAAAACCAGGCTTTCCAGGCCCAACTGCTAGATAACCAGATGTCAGACCTCACACAGGGGTGCTGCAGGTATGGGATTTTACTGTATCTTCTGAAAAACCTGGTATGAGCCAGAATCAAAGGTGGACCCTGAGTCTGATTGAACATGGCAGCTCCTTATCCTGCAATGCCATTTCTCCAGGGCCTTTGAAGGCCGAGCAGATGAAATAGAAAAACACAAAATATCAGAGCAGCCTTTAGGCAACAAATGGGAACATTGGTAACTAATGAAAACTCCAGAGTTGCCTTGAGGCAGTGAGGTGGGCATAGACACCAGTTACTACAAATGGTTGCCAGAAGTGTCCTGCCCTTAGTGAGAACACATACAGCCACTGGTGGAGGCAGAAGGTTTAGGAAGTATCACTCTGACTCACTGATGGCCCTCACAGCTGCCATACTACCATCAACTGTGCAAAACCTTGACACTTGAGCCATTTTGCTGCAAAGGAGGGCAGCTGTTCGGAGATTTGTATGCCATTTGGCCAGAATGGGAATGGTTCACTTTGCTTCTGTCCAGTGAGATAGTTTGGATGAAGATTTGGAAGGTGGCTTCTGTCACTGCCTGTTGGTCTCTCTCCCCTCCCAGTGGGACCTGGGAGTTTCTTTTGTGCAGCACATGCTAATGAATGTAAAGAGATAAAATTCAGTGTGGATCTGCTCCTTCATTCGGGGATCATTTTTTTCAGTCCCTTTTTTGGTACCAGACACATGAGGTAATCCAATTACCTGTGAATAGATTTGTGGTACCCAGAGCTATTTCGATACTGATGTGCCTCTGTTCCTTCCTGAAAAACATGTCAAAGCAATTTATCTACACATTTGAATAAGTCATCTATGCAATCACTCTCCTTCGGGGAGAAATTTAATTTCTTCCGCAGAAGGCTTGCTGTTGCTATACAGACACACGTAAGTCACAGTTAATTGCATAGCTATCCCTGAACTTTTCTTTTTAAAGCTAGAGAAGTCATCAGAAAATATCCCTTGATTCCCTAACTGGAACCAAGATTTGGTAAACACAGATATTAAAATTAAACCATTAAAGAAGACTTCTTCAAAGAGTTCATATCTATAAAGAGGGATGCTTCTCCTACAAGTTGTCTCTTCTCTGCTCTTGCACAGCCAAAGGGCTCTCATTAGGATTACCTTCATGGAAGCCACATTAAGCAGAGCTCCTATCATTCTCCCTTGTCTGCATAAAGCTTTGCTCAGAGGAGTGAGCAGAACAAGCACATTACTCTGCAGGGAATTTATATAAATACGGAGGCCACATCTTTGCAAGAATAGCAGTTAACACAATAGTTTCATATAGCACATGCTGCCTGCACTGAAAGGTTCCTGACCTTGCTGGGCAAATTCACATCTATGACCCTGCTGTACATCAGCAGTAGGTGAAACATGATGCCAGTGGGTCTTAAAAATAAAAAAGAACTAGAGAAGCTTAATGGGACTGTGAAGTAAGTTAATGCGCTATGGCAAATAGTTTCCCCCACTGCCCTCTGCAGGATTATGTCCTGCAAAAGGAGTCTAGAAAAAGTTGTGTCTCAAAGTCTGTCTGATGGTTGGACAGCAAGGGTCAAACTGGTGAAGAAACATATCCCCTAAAGCAGAAGGAGTAATTAGTAGTTGTAGCTCCTCTGCAGCTAAATTTGATCATTAACTGTAATAATTAGTGTACCACAGCTGTTTTTTCCAGACTGGTCACTTAGTGGGGGCTGTTCATGCAATCACTGATTATGCTCAGCACTTACTGCCACAGCCCCCCTTTCTTTGTAGCCACTCACTTGTCCTCATGTGCAGTTTCCTGCCAGGCAATGTGTTTGTGGTGCAAGCAGAAGCCCAAGGCAGACAACACCTCCAATAACTGATGTTAGCATCCATCTAGGGTTGCTGGGGTACCCTCTGGATGTGCCATGATAGACCTGGGCTAGACTGGGTCAGGGAAACATGGCAGTATTGATTGGTCATAAGCAGAGATGGCAGGACAGACTGTATGCAACATTACACACTCAGACATTTTCCTGACACTCAGATTGGTATGCATGGGCAGCCCTTCTGTTTTTACTGCTTTTTCTGGGATCAGTTTAAAAATTTCCTCTTGTTATGTCACCAGGGAGATGGATGGAGGGACATCGTACAGGATCTGCACAACATAATCCTCCTGTTACACTTGAAAGCAGCCTTTGGTTTGAGATTTGCTGGGCTGCCCCATAAAACAGCTGCCTGGTATTCCAGACTCTGGCCATCTGTCATTTCAGCTGATAATGAATGTTCTGCTCTGTTAATTTCACATGGAGAATATTCCAAAGGAAACATCCCTGTGTATCCCTGTGGCTTCCATCCTTTGGGTGCATGGATAATAATCACTTTTCTGAAGTTGCATTGACTGACTGCTAGACAGACTAAACTTGCTCCATATAGCAACTGAAAGCATGAGTTTCATACCCAGGTGTCTCTTCACTGCCTTTTCTAGTGACATCCTCTGCTGTATAAAGAGCCTTTCTTAAACCAGCATACCTTGCAGGGCATGGGTGATGAGCCAGCATTCTGTGGAGGACATCAGAATGAGGTCCAGAGAGGTCCTCTAGACACAGGTACAAGATGGCAGGGACGGTCTCCAGCTCCTGCCCCTTAGCTGTGGCATCACTGGGGCAGGAAATATCAGGGTACCAACTTGTGAGCATTCCTTTCCAAGTACAAGTATTTTCTTGTGGCCACATGGGCAGACCTCGTAAAAGCAGCAGGTTCCAAAAGTACTCTGTTGTCCTTGGATAAAAGGCCGGGCGAGCTGCTGCTACAGAAAGAGTTGTCTCAATTAAATTCTTAATATGGGGGTTGGAGTAGAGAGAACTGCAACCAGTCCATAGTTTTGTTTCTCTTTACACAGACACCTCATTATTTCAAACAATATTCTCTAATCCAAAGGCAGGAGCAAGTCACCTCTGGCAGGCTCTCCAAAGAGGTATTCCATCAGAGACATGAAAATCATGCCAGCTTTTCTTCAAACTTGTGACAGAATGAGGTTCCCACAAGCCCCCTCCAGCCAGCCACTTGACGGCTTTACCCTTACCTCCGTAGCACACAGGCTTGTCCCACCCGCCACAACTGCTGGTTATTACATATGACATCAATCACCGCAGCGCGCTTTCTGTCCATCGGTATCTGCTTGACTCACATGTCATCTGCACAGTATTTCATGTGTAGTGTTCAGAGAAATTAAGCCCATGTTCTGGCAGCTGCCCTTTCCACACCCAGAAGAAAAATGAGGAGAGGAAGGATGGAAAAAAAGAACAAAGCCCACAGCCATTGGCAGCTGCTGGCAGAATTTAACCCTCAACATTTATCGTAGCACAGGGATGTGATCAATATGGCCTTCACATTCTCACTTCATCAATCTGCATCCCCCAAGGGACCAGAATGAGGGACTGACCCCTGCAAGCAGCATTCCTCCTCCTGACGTCCTGCCTTTCTCTGCACTAAATAGATGCTACTCCATGTATATCCCTGTGTTCACCTGCAGTTCAGAGACGCTGTAATGGTATTGCAGAAGCACTGAAAAGTTACTGACCCAAAACATTCTATTCTGAAAATGAACAGAGCTCCTACTTAAGACCCCAGTAATCATCTAGAAATGGAATAGAACTGAATAGCTATCTACTTGAAACAAGAGCCAGTTCTCCACAGTTAAGGAGCCAAAATCAGGAAGTGCAAGACACATCCTGCCAAATCTAGTGCATACAAAATTAGATCAATTATCTGGTTTTGATTTTGCATAATGCAAACCAACTGAGAAAGCTTCATGTAATCTGATTCTCCCCACTCAAGCGTGAGAAGAAAAGCTGAGAACTTTTGCTCGGTCACCCTAAAACGTTAGCAGTACAGCACCTAGCAAATTCCAGCCTACGTTACTAAGGCAAAATTTAAATGACTGGGATAAAAATTAAAACCTCAGTTACCCTCGCCAATTTGTATGTTGTACATAAAGCTCTTGCAGAATTTCTACTTCAGTGTTTTTTACAACTTCATGTGTACTTCTGTACCTGTTATTTTCTCTCATTAAGTACAGAAGAACATGCTATTCCATGCTGAGTCACGGGATACATTTTCAGTAAACAGTTTCCATGTTATTATAAGCCACAAGAACAGTGTGAGAACTTTATGAATAGCAGAAGCTAACTGAGATTAAACTGCTGGTCTGGGATATTTTTTAAATCTTGTACTGATTTTTAGATGATTGTGCTCAGAAATAACCATTTAGTCATATGGAATACCAGTAAAGCTCTAGAAAATAAATAATTTACAATGAACATTAAGTTTAATTATCTGGACAGTCAACCTAATGAGTTATTTGGACAAAAATAGCTGTTAGCCACCAGAGATCAACAAATGGTACTACTTAAATGTTGAGGGTTGCTGTAGGTGCAGTTTTAGGTATTTTATTGCTTTTATAAACTGATGAACAGTGCTTACAGGACTGATATTCCCAGACTCCCCACCACTGTTGACTGCTGCTTGGAGTTAGAATAGTTAAAAGAAACAAACCATAAAAACTAGAAACAATTCACATCTAAGCCTCAAAACAATTAAAGTGCTTGTAAATTATGATGCTCCAGGAATTAATCACTCCAACAGATGGCTGGTAGCTTGTTAATAACAGCGAAGCAGACATTTGTCATTTTTTGGAATCCCATACCTTGAAGACTATGTGAGTGCCAAAGGACCACCAAAAATTGAGTTGCTGCAAACAAATGAATCTGCCTATAAATTAATGACTAAAATGATCTGGAACACCAGATACAGACCATGTGGGACAATTCAGTCAGAATCCAGATATTACCCCTTCTTTACTCTCCATCCAACCGAGCAGGCTTAGCCAAAGGATGTGGGCCCCAGCTGCACGGGTTGTCTGTGTTAACAGGCACAGCCACTTTGCATTGAGAGTGACTCCTCTCGTGCACCTCCCGTGACTGTAAAGGCAGCACTTGGAAGACTGGGAAGCAGAGCTGCAGCTTGTTCTCACCAAAGCATTTCAGTCTCTATTTTTGAAGAGCCTTGAATATGACATCTCTTTAAATGCACTTCCAGGGCTAAAAGGATAAGGAGTTGGGACCTAGAGAAATTTTTGCTTTCCTATGCCCACACACACACACACACACATTATACACAGTGGTTTGGTTACATTTCAGTATTGTATATTGAACATTTTTCACTGCCACTCCAGATCATGATGTGCGTTATCAAAGGACAGGTGGCCTGTCCGGCTCAGGGAACATATGTGAGGACTTTGAGCCAGCAAAGGCTGAGATACCTCCAGAAGGAACATAAAAGCATCACCACAGCAGGGCAGAGCTGATTAGGATATGAATGCCTGTGTACTGCTTCTATGATCTGATCTGTTACTGTCAGTCTGCCCTCTGTAATTTAGTATGGGATGCCAGTGGTTGCTCTGATTGGAGGTGTACGGCTGCAAATTCCAGCTTGGGCTCCAGTGTGGCATGGTTGCGTATCCCAGCCTTTTGTACTGCACGAGGGGCACAATTGCTAAAATAGTAATTTCCAAATTTTAGAACTTTATGGATGTTGTAAAATAAGTATATCAAGACCCCATGGCCTAACTGTGAGCAAAGTGGGATAGAGCCTTATTTCAATAAATAACATACCACAAATAAATAAATAATGCACTTCTGCAAATCCCCTTGTGGAAGGTAGCACTTCTATCAACTTCAGTGACAGCCAACAGATAAATGTCACTGTGACAGTCTTTCTCACACTGCGAGGGGTGTCATTATTAGAGATTCCATTTAGTCAGAAATTCCAAAGGAACCTCTTAGAAAATACAGATTTTGTAGGCATTCAGACACTATTCAGGAAGACCAAAAAGTGATGTACTGTTTGCAGTCCTCTACTATGGCCCATGTCCCAAGGCTAGGAAGGAAAGATACAGACCTGAGAGGACATGAGGGGTCTTGGCAAATTTCAAGCAGTGTTGGGAATATCAGAGGCCCTCTCTACAGACAGTGAAAGATCCAGATGTGCCCACTTGACCCACGGAGTTTAGTTTTGTTTTTGTTGTTGTGTTTGTTTTGTTTTGTTTTTTAAACTCTACAAAAACAGCATATGGAAACAAAGATTGTCTGTGTATGCTATGACCTCCAATATCTGACAGGACTGTCTCCTTGGTGGTGTCCTAGTGGTGATGCATGAGGTGGGATGGAGCTGTATTCTCAACACCAGTGGGCTACAGACTACAAAATCAGGATGTCGTAGTGCAAAGGCAATAGTGATATCTCAGGTCTTGCTGCCCTGCCAAATGAGTAGAGATAGGGAGAGGCAACTGTGACCATCTGTGCTGCCAACATTGATGTTCTGCATGGAGATGCTGATGGGGAGTGCTACTGAGCTGTCCCCTGGGTACCTCGGGGCAGGCCAGTTTGCAGATGTAGAAGAAGGAAGAGAACATGCAGTCACTGTTCTCTAGCAAAAACCTGCACAGCACCTTAGCCACACTTTAAAAATTTAAGATGTAAATGCTTGTGAGTTTCATTTCATTGCCTTCTGTTTGCCAACAGCCTTCTTTGGAGACTTCTTTGATGCACAGGATTCTTAAGTCTGCTTTTAGAATTGTAAAGTGAGCTCCTAAAAAAAACACACTTTTGTGGTACAACTGTAAGATAATTAACAGGAATTTTCTGCTGCATCAGAAATACACATATTATTTACTCCTTGCCAGATCCCCTTGCATCTCTTATCTTCAATCCTATACAACCCTTGGCTTAGTGTATAAACTGGCTCTCACCAAAACTTTGCTTTTCACCAAAAATATATTTGGAAGCACAGAAGAAACCATGGTGATTCACAAATAAAAAAAGCCCTATTGCTTGAGCAAATAACAAAGCCTTTGTACTGGACTCTTAGGTGAACTAATAGGAAAACATCACTCAATCTCTTGCACAGCTAAGGAGCTTGTGCAGCTTTACACTGGAATAACACTAGATGTAAGTACCTTTTCTTCTGTTACAGTAATTCCTGTAATCTCTTCCTGGAATATAAACATAATAATCATGCTGTAATATAGCAATATGTATTACAAGCCAACATATAGTATTTTGACCATCTAGAACATGTGCACTATTCCTGCTGTTCACATGAATTCAAACCCAATGGTCAAATACTACTGTACAGTTAAACTAACCCACTGGTTTTATGTTCAAGTGGTTTTCCTTTGTGTTGAGTGTATTAGTAGCCATGTAAAGTAAAAACCTAAATTCAATCTTGAGAAGCATATCTGAATGAGTTGTTCCTGTGCCTTCTTGAGAATAGATATACACCATACGATCAGAATCTGACTTGTGATATACAGTCTCTGGCTAGTTCAGAAGACAGTAACTCATTTACAGGTCTTCTTGGTTCATAAAAGGTTCAATATTCTTCCAATCTATAAAATATCTTATGTTTCATGTAAACCAGGAAATGGCATTTCTGACTGCAGGAAAACAGCTGTATCAGACATTGTATCACGTTACCTGCTTGACTGAAGGGCATTTGTGTTAAAGGAAAGCTCAGGGCATTTTGAAAATGTAAACATAGGGATCACTCCATAAAAATTATATGTGTACTCTAAACTAATACACAGCTCTTGGTTCCATGTTATGCAGTAAGGCATTTAAAGGAGTCGTCATGATAATATATGAATAGCAGTGTGGTCAAGACTAAAGGGCATGATATTCCATTAGTATTGTCTCTCATTGCATAGAAAAAAAAATACTTCCCACTCAGAAAATGCTTCAAAATCTAATTATTTTGCATAATATGCCTCTTCTCTTTCTTCAGGCTATATCAAATACTAGAAGAGGATTCTTTGCTTACATGGATTTTATCTTAATGAATTGCCTAAAATTTTCTAAAAAATATGTTTATATAAATGTAATTTTTGAGCCCAGCCCCTTAATTAACAGCAGGGATGCTTCTGGACTGAAAACAAAGCCTGTTACTGATTCTTGAAATTACATTCAAAACCAATTGCATAGGCATTAGCATTCCTGAAATGAAGTCAATATCTAGTTCCTGCATTATGTGCTGTGCTCCTTGCAGCAGGAAGTCAAACATGGAATAAAAAGCTCAAGGTACTGTATTATCCAGGAGTGCACTCTGCACTGTAGCAGGATGAGCCTCACCTCTGTGACACCGATCTTCTCCCTTTCCTTTTCTTCCCACAGGGATAAGAAGAAGCTCAGGGGGGACAGAGAGAAAGTAGCCTAAGAATGAGGATGCACACATTTTCACAACCTTGTGAATGTCCTTTCAAGGATGAGGCGTGGGTGCAGTAAACTTGAAACCAGCCCTTTAAAAATGTCCATAAGCCTTAAAAAAAAAGGGGTGGGGGGGGAGAGAGAGAAAGAGAAAGAGAAAGAGAAAGAGAAAGAGAAAGAGAAAGAGAAAGAGAAAGAGAAAGAGAAAGAGAAAGAGAAAGAGAAAGAGAAAGAGAAAGAGAAAGAGAAAGAGAAAGAGAAAGAGAAAGAGAAAGAAAGAAAAAAAGGAAAAGGAAAAGGAAAAGGAAAAGGGAAAGGGAGAGGGAAAGGGAAAGGGAAAGGGAAAGAAAAAGAAAAAGAAAAAGAAAAAGAAAAAGAAAAAGAAAAAGAAAAAGAAAAAGAAAAAGAAAAAGAAAAAGAAAAAGAAAAAGAAAAAGAAAAAGAAAAAGAAAAAGAAAAAAAGAAAAAGAAAAAGAAAAAGAAAAAAGAAAAAGAAAAAGAAAAAGAAAAAAGAAAAAGAAAAAGAAAAAGAAAAAGAAAAAGAAAAAGAAAAAGAAAAAGAAAAAGAAAAAGAAAAAGAAAAAGAAAAAGAAAAAGAAAAAAAGAAAAAGAAAAAGAAAAAGAAAAAGAAAAAGAAGAAAAAAGAAAAAAAAAAGAAAAAGAAAAAGAAAAAAAAAGAAAGAAAAGGAAAGAAAAAAATATAGAGAAAAAGGAAAAAAGAGAAAAAGAAAAGAAAAAGAAAAAAAAAATGAAAAGGAAAGAAAAAGAACAAGAAAATAGAAAAACAAGAAAAAATATTTTTCAGTTTCTGCATTTTTAGGATCTCTCTCAATCATTATCAAGTGTTGAAGGTTAAGTATTGGATTTCCTTCTTTCTTAAAGATTTTTCTAAGTGAACACTGAGCTTTCCACCTGCTCTTATGAGGCAGGGTTTTAAGAGACATTTCAGACATCCCATGATACATGATAAACTGCAGACAAATTGACATTGCTGCTATCACTTGTGCTGCTTTCAGGACCATCAGTGCCCGCCCACTGCTGAGCTAAGAGCTGAGTCAGAAATGAGGAGAAGCCACACAACTGAAGACTGCACACTTTGCTAGGTCTTCCAGAGACTCCCTGTTATCTACCCTGAACTTCTGCTGGAGGCCTGGGGGACTTGCTGAAGCTCTCCTGGATGTCCAAGAAAGTCAAAGCTACAACTTTGAGTTAGGTGTGCAGGTTTTTCATTGGGAAAATGTGATCTACAGCATCAAATGCATTCAAAGTGATTGAAGTTTCTGTTCAAAGGGCTATCTCTCTTTTCCCCTTCCTTTGGACATAAGGAGAAAACAAGAATGCCAATGGATCCATGTTTCAGAGCTTATGCTCTGAATGAAGATAGGACATTTTAATGAGAGGGCTCAAAGTACCGTGAAGGAAATAAAATTTGGTGTAAAAAATCAAGTTCGTTCATGAAGACCACGCTCCCACAGACCAAGTACAAGGAAACTTCCCTATGTCAGCAGCTGGGGCATGCAGGTCCATTTTGCAAGAGGTGGTCTGTGGGCACTCCCACCACAGAGGGTGGGAAAGGGCAGAGCACTGTGCTCTCAGGGGCACCTGGCACATCCTGGGATCCACTGCTTTTACCTAACAAAAGGCAAGTGGCCAGGTGCCTCCTTACTTGTCTTACACCTCCCCACTAACCCTTCCAGCCTTCCAGGACTAATATGCACTTCAAAATGCGAATGCCTTCCCCCTGCTCCAGGTCAACAGTATCTCAGCACTGTTTCTGTTCTCTTTCTAAGGAGGAAGTGTCTTCTACACAAAAGGGCAATGGCTGTTTTTTATCCCAGAAGCAATTATATGCTTGTTTCTTTCAAGTGGTTATTAAAACCTCAGATTATTTTCACACCATTTATTTAGCAAGATTAATCATACAGCCCTCCCTGGAAAGGGTAAAGTCAGCTTTGGCTGCTTTTACTGGTTACTTTTTTACAGAAACAGTAGCCAACTCATTTCAGACTCTGGTATCTCCTCTTTCTTTTGTCTTCTATGCTTTACGTCCAGGTTTCAAAGCTCCAACCTTTACATTTTTCCCTTTTCTTCATGAGGGCAAGATACCAAATTCATTGCTGACGTAAGTGGGTGCAGCTCTAATTAAGTCAATGGGGTTACACCTGCCTATGTCAGCAGTGAATTTGGCTTAACATCCCTAGTGAGCAAAATGTCACAGTACCTTTGCTGAGCAGGACATTTCAAATAAAACATTAGCAAAAACAATTAACTTTAAGCCATTAATCCCACTGAAGCTAGTTTCAACCTCCTAAGGATTGAAGTCAATTCCCACTAAATGTCTTTGGCTTAATAGATTGTGATGCTTTGGTGTGAAATATATTACTGAATGACATTGAATTAAGCAGCATCATATCACATCTCTATAGATAAATTATGTTTTAGCACACATATGACAACTTTTAACTATGATGCTTAAGAAACTAATAGCAGTGGAGGAGATCATACAGAACATTTTATTATATAATATCTATGAATTTTGCAAATGTATAATGTATAGTTCTAGTACTGCACTTAGATACAACATACTCCTGTATTTCATTAGCATCAGAATTTACATCATCAGAGGTGGAAGATTTAGACATAACATGGTTCCTTAATTCATTCTGTTTGGCACAAAACAGGTAATAATAAATCTGGATGAATGCAAGGTATGGATGAAATCTTGCTCCCAGCTCTTATTTTACAGCTGCAGAATGAAAGGAGTCAAGATATTATCTAAAGAATTTGAGAGCCAAAGTTCAGCTCCTTGCTAGATTTCCCCATAGACTGCACACCAAATCACAGTGCATGTGGACCAGCAACTCCGCTATTGAACTCTTGTGTGCCCTGTTGCCTTGCAGTGTTCAGAAGACCCAGGTGGGGTGGATGGGTTCCCACTTCAGAAAAAAAAAAAAAAAAAAAAAAGACAGAATTGCCAGATTCTTGTAAGTCAAACCCCACTGTAGGCAGTGAGCAGCAAATGCTGGAGACATAGTGGAGGCTGAGTGTTGAACCCTGTCCCCCTCTTAGGACTGTCAGTTTCTCTGCCTTGCATGGAGTGATTTCTTTGCATTCAGTATTTTTGGCCTTAAGCCTTCCCTGGCAGTTAAATGCCATAGCCCTTTCTTCTAAACTCCAAGGAACCAATAATCTTTTCTTCTATCAGAAAGACAGAAGGGCAGGAGGGGAGGCATGAATGCTCTCTACCAGTTCTCTCTCAGGGGAGAGAACTGGAATTGAGTTCCCATATCCATCCAGTGGGACATTCGCCCTCCCATTCTTCCTACAGGTGCATGTGCCAAGCACAACAATTTAGATTCATCTCTACCTTTCCTTTAAAACACTTACTTAGAACCTGAAAACAGTAACAGTTGCTAGAGGAGATGTAGAGAGAAAACTCCTTTACATCAGTCTGCTTAGTCAGTGGTCTGTTTTAGGACCATGCAGAGGAAAGAACCGAGTAAAGGTCTTACACTATTTAGGTGACTGCTGCAACTAAGAGTCTGAGTATTTTAATCACAATGTCCTCTCAAAGGTGAGCACAGCTCTGAAACTCCACATGGGTAGCCTCACCAACCAACAAAACATTTTCACGTTGCCTAATGTGGGTAAAGCTGAATAAAGGGGAATAATGTTCTGTAGGAAAAGAATCTTAACAAAATATTTCTAAAATAATACCCGGTACCAGTTTTATTTGGCCATCAGGTGAAAAAAAATATTAACTAAAATGGGGAGCATGTGATGAATGACCTTGAATCTGTGCGTGAAGAAGGATTAATCTGTGTGTGATTCATCCTTAAGAAAGGATGAATTCTTTCTTAATCATCTTTTTTTTTTTTTTTTCCCAAGGAAAGAAGAACCTAACTGCCTTGAGGTCTTTTCCTCTGTGCACAGAGAGGTCTGGAGAGATAGGACGTTTGTATTTACCATGTAGCAGCCCAGGAGGAGATCTGCCAATATTTAATACTGGCCTAAATTTTACCATCCCTTAACCAGGACCTGTGTTCTCCTCTATATCAAAATAAGTGAAGCCAATGACAGGGATATCATCAAACAGTAAATTCTGCAGCCGTCTAGTATAAAACACATTTTACAGCAACTCTTCCCACTTGAGGAGCAACTGTCATCACTGGTTCTTGCCATGAGAGCTCACATACTGAGCAGGACCGAGTGTGTGCACAAGTGGGAGATTCACCTTAACAGTACACCTTCTAATGAAGCAACACTGTGCAGCGCTTCTGCTAGAAAATCAGGACCATCGCAGTTTTCGATATCTGTATGTATACTGCTGGGATGTATCAAAATTTTTTTTGTTTTGTTTTAATAAATATTTCTGACACATTGCTTACCAAAATTGAACCCCGCTGGGACATCCCACAGCAGCATCACTACCAGGCTGGGATGCTGAGAAAGGAGAGGAACGTATGGTCTCAGTGTGACCCCAACACATGGTCTGGACCAGAGGGCATCACTCCAAGATACGGTGGTTTCAGTGCAGCCTGACAGCGCATCTCTGCCTGGTTAAATCAATGAATGTTTTACAATTGATTTCCGGGGTAGCTGCAATAAGCTGTATGGTTTCATCCATCAATTGCTTTAGTACTCACCTCATTTTAAGCACATTAACAGCTTGATCGAAGTCAATGGCACAGTTCAGATACTTAAAATGAGTTATGTTCTCAAGTATCTTGATGAATTGGGGCTTTAATGAGTGTTGTTAATGAAGGTGTGATCCTCTGAGATTTGGAACATCTCCAGACCACATTTCATTGCACAGGCACTTGAATTCAGTAGAGGACCTTGTTGCCACCAAAAGGAGAAGTTGCCTTCCCTTTCCCAGAAGTTGGCTTTTGCCAGGTTCCTGGTGCTGGGACCAGCAATCACATTGCTGTGCAGTGTGCCAAGCTCCCCTCATCAAATCCAGGCTTTCCAGTTTGGACCAGTTCACTGCAACAGCACTGGACTGGCAGCAGAAACAAGCTGCTGGGAGAGGAGACACAGGTGGTATCACCTTGGCTGGCAGCAGCACAGACGTGTCAGATTAAAAGGACCACATAACCGTAGCACAGCCAAATCAAGGAAAAATTTGCTTGTTAAAGTGCTGGTTGATTGTCTGATCACTAATTCTCCAAAGCACGTGAAGGTTCCTTACCAGGAAAAACTTTAACATGCACGTAAACTAAGCTGAATGCATTCAGACCAAACCTTATCTTCAAATGATTGTGCATATACAATTAACAGAGAAATGTAATGTTTTGTGTGGGTACCACCTAGTGGAAAAGGACTGTGATTTCCATGTGTTAATTTTGATGGAAAAAAAAAAAATCACATTCTGGAAAGAAGATCCTGTTAATCAGGTTCTGAATTTCCTTGGACTTTGTGTTTAAGTCCAGTAGGCTGTTTCAAGCTGCATGCCTAAAGCCCATGCTGACGTGAGGAGAGGTTTCCAAAAACATCTTAATGATTCTTGAGAACCGGGTACGATGCTGACTGGCTTTTACAGTGGGGAATCAAATTAGATGGGAAATGTCACAGTCAGAGAGGGGCATGCACACACAAAGCAACACAATGAGTCCAGTGATTTCCACAACCTGTCCAGTGGTCTCAGGGTTGATGCCAACACACACCTGTGATTCACCAGGATCACAGTTCCAGATGCCCAGCAGCTCAGATGCAGTGGTATGAAAATGAGGGAGAAACCACAACAATGCTTTTCATCTAGATCAGGGAAGCCAATAGCATAGTAAGAGAAATCCTGTGTTTTATGTCTGCTAGCCCTAGAACTGGTTGGTTTGTTTAGAATCCCTTGAACTGAAAGGTGCATGCCATGCTTTTCATGGGCCTTTGCAATAAAAGGGAATTTCAAGTGGAAAGCATGTAAAGGACAAAACATGTGGATTAAAATGCCTCTGGATGTGGTAAGATGTTACTTAGCCAAGTACAGGCACCATGAGATCATAACTCAAAAGAAAACTAATGCCATCATACTGCAGCCATTTTAATTGAAAAACATTCCACTTGAAGATTGTTAGACATTAATTTTTATATGCTGTACAATAAAATTCTCAATTAGAAGAGGCATAAAAATGACACTTAACTTACAATCAATCAGTCACTTTTTTTCTGAGCAGTCAGTGGTATGCCTATGCTTTGGCATGCTTTCAGCACCATCGGCTAACCAGCAAGAGGACCCGGGTAAAGCAAAGTAGCAACAAGCTCCAGTTTGGGTTTGACAATGGGAAGAGCCCAGTCACCCCCTTGAGCTGGGACAAGGAAAGCTGCAGGCAGGTCAGAAGGTAGAGGTCTCATTGCACTGCTCTGCAACAGTTTTTCACCTTCGATAAATTGGCAAATTGCTCCTCTGAAGAGCAAAGAGGTCCTGACCATGGTGAAATCAATACCAAAGCAGCTGCTAACTATTCTCATGCCTTTCTTTGACTTGGTGCCTCCAGTGATATACATCACCCCTGAACAGGGTTCTGGATCAATGTTTTTTAATCTCATGAAGCAGATTACAGAACTACTCAAAGTCTTAAGGGGGTGCAGTGTGCAACATGTGGGGATTATTTCATCAGTTCCTGGCCTGTTGTTGATTATTATCTGAGTATTACATAAGCTTCAGATTTGGAAAGCTCCTAATAATCATATTTGAAGTTGAATTGAATTATCATAATCAATTACGAATTGAATAATCATAAATGAAGTTGTCAACTAATACTAAAACTACTCACTTAAGATGGACACATAAATAGATTGGCAATAGCCTAGGAAATGAATGAAAATGAAAGAGAAAGGAAAGAGAAGGAAGTTTTCATCTGAATGATGAAAACATGGGGAGGGCTAGCAACTTTAATGTCAGCCTGTCTTGGGAGTTCCTTTCCACCCTTGGACAGCTATAGGTGGCAGTATAACACCCAGGGACAGAAAATCAGGCCAAAGAGGTCCTCTGCCAGAAAGCAGAAAGGTAAAAAGAAAAAAAAAAGAAAAAAAAAAAAAAAGCCATAACAAGAAAAGACCCACAGAGGTTCACCTTAGATTAACAGAAGCAAATCTCTCTGCTGTTAGCCTGCCTGGAAGTGACTTGCCATTTAATGACCTTCCTAAGAGGAGAAGGTCCATTAGTGACATATAGACTGAACAGCCCCAGAACAGAAGGGATTTTCTTCTGTAACAGTTCATTTTTCTGTAACAATTCATTTGAGTTAAAGACAAATGTTAGCCACCAAATAAAGTGTCATTGAAAAATAAGCTTCTCTTAATGACACTTGGCAATGCACAGGAAGACTCCCATCCTCGTGAAAGGGGTGAGAGAAATCCAAATATCACTTCAGGTTTCTCACTAGCAGGAGAAAGCTTGGGTGCACCTGCAGCATACATTGTGGATTGCCACATGTCCTGTCCCAAATGTACCTATCAGGCACACACACACACACACAAAAAAAAAAAAAAAAAAAAAAAAAAAGTGTGAAAAAACAAAGGCCCATTAGTAAAAATTGTGTGGGTATGTGTTGCTGGTAAATAAATAAATAAATAAATAAATCCAATTTCATTCCCATTTCCTAATAACAAGTAGATATAATAAAACACTTCTCTTGTAGGAATAAATAGTTTTTTCTTCATTAGCCACGCAACAAGACAACATGATACTTGTCTAATCCTCAGAATAACTAAAATCTGGCAAGTTTAATAAAATTCAGTGGGTAAGGATATCTTACATCTAGATGATTGTAGACACTTCTGCATTAGTTATGTTTACCTGGATTTTCCTAAAATTGATATCTCTGTAAAGATTCCTGCATTACCGACAGCACTGCTCTTTGCTCTGGTGCATCAACCTCATGTCAGAGGAGAGTGGATTGAGTCTGCTGTGGTTAAGGCCATCATTAACTCATCCAGGCCTATTGAAGCAATACCATTGCAGGTTTCTGTGGTACATATGTATTTCTACATCCTCTGCAACAAACTACTTCCAACTCTCTACTTACTCTTTTCTACCTGTGTACTTTGTTCTTCCCTTCTTCTCCTATTAAAAACATAGTGGCCTTAGTCCAGCAGAAACGTGAGACCTTAACGCCTCTTAGACAAAAAAGCCAAGTAACACACTTGTGCAAATGAGTGCAATCAATGTATTTAAACATTTGAAATAACAAATTTTTGAGGACAAAAAGGCCATGTGGAAAGTGGAGTTCTTTTTACAAAAAATACACTATGTGTATTTACATTTTTAAAGCTGTACTGCAGCTGTCAGTAATGACGGGAAATAGACAAAAAGAATCACAGAATCATTAAGGTTAGAAAAGACCCCCAAAATGATCTGGTCCAACCATTCCCCTGCCACCAGTATCACCACTAAACCACATTGCTAAGCACCATGTCCAACATTTCCTTAAACACCCTCAGGGGCGGTAACTCCACCACCTCCCTGGGCAACCCATTCCAATGCCTGACTGCTCTTTCTGAGAAGAAATGTCTCCTCATTTCCAACCTAAACCTCTCCTGGTGCAACTTGAGGCCATTCCCTCTAGTCCTACCAATAGTTCTCTGTGAGAAGAGGCTGACACCCAGCTCCCCACACCTTTCTTTCAGGTACCTGTAGAGGGCAATGAGGTCTCCCCTGAGCCTCCTCTTCTCCAGACTAAACAACCCCAGTTCCCTCAGCCACTCCCCATAGGACTTGTGTTCCAGGCCCTTCACCAGCTTCACAGCCCTTCTCTGGATATGCCTCAGGGCCTCTCTGTCCTTGATGTACCAAGCGGCCCAAAACTGAACACAGTACTCGAGGTGTGGCCTCAGCAGAGCAGAGTACCTTTCTGTTCCTGCTGGCTCTACTATTCCTGATACAAGCCAGGATGCTGGTGGCCTGGCAACCAATTGCCAGCTGGATTTTACTCTGTTCACCACCACTATTCTCTGGGTCCAGCTGTCCAGCCAGTTTTTAACCCACCTTATGACCCTCCTTATGACCCTTAACCTCCTTGTGACTGTTCTTACAGATAGGCACCACTTTAGCAAGTCTCCAGTCATTTGGAACCTCTCTGGATGACCAAGAGTACTGATAGATGATGGAAAGTGGCCCAGCAATCACATCCACCAAATCCCTCAGCACCCCTGGGTGCATCCTACTGGGGCCCATATATTTCTTTGTGTCTAGAGAGATAGGTATGACATCTGAACAGCTCAGTCCAACTATAAAATAAAGTATTAGAAAGAGCCCCCAGATTACCTGATATTCCTATCTTGGGCAAAATGGGCAAAATGTTCCTGTAGCAAAAGACTCTCCATTTTAGCTGCACAAGCACCTTGAGGTACTCCGTCCATGAGCTGTCATCCTCCTAGTCACCTCCAGTCCAAGCAAGCTCAGAAGCATCTCTCAAGTCAAGTGTCAACGCTGTCACTTCATAATTTGTCTTTGTCAGTTCAGCAACCTGTGTCCTTCTGAATACAAAAAATGTTCTATAAAGTTTTGTTCTACTCAATTACATACATGCATTTATCTTGCTTATAACTGATAGCTTGCTAATACTCGTGTATTGCTTGGAGAGTGTTCCAGCTGGTTAGATTTTCACCCAAACATGTGAATCGAAACCTCAGGCAAAACAAAAACTGTCTCTCATACCTTTTATGAATTAACAAATAGTTGTTGCCCTGCTAATGCCATTCTTAATTGGACTACACTGTGAGGAGCAATTAAGACTAAATGGCCACTTGCTGAGAGCTGATGAAAGAGAAATACTGCAGCTTGAGGCATTTGCATTCTCCAAATAAAATGCAGTTGTCATACTTTGGTGTTAAAGAAGGGAGCTTAATTTTTTAATGGTTTAGTATATTAAAAAGAGATATTCAATTCACAGCAGGGAAATCAGTTTTTAGAGGGATTATATTTTCTTACTTTTTTATTATTTTTGTGTTTTTTTTTTTCAAAACCACTATGTAGAATGAGAGGTTCCATATGGATCTTATGGAAAGCTCACCTGTAGCTTTCAGGAGCCTTTCAAAAGCTAGATAGAAAGGGATTTTCCCACCTAGTTCATGCCCTGCTAGTCAGACAGATAAAGACTCTGTGTGTAATGTAGCAGTGGAAAAAATAACTATTCACATATCTTTCTTAAATAATTTTTAATGGGCTGTCAGCCTATTAAATGTCCTGCCTCTTCAGATACAGCTCAATATGCACCATATGTGCTGCACCTCCTGTGTGGTGATCTAAATAAATGCCACTGGCAGTGAACTGCAACCATCTCAAGAAGGATTATAGGTCCTTATCCGAAAAGAAAAATCATCACAGTCAACCAACTGACTGACAACAGAGAAAGGAATTTCTTGCAGTTAGAGCAAGTTATATGTCCCAGAACAATTAAATCCAAGGAGAACCACTATCACTCACAGCCAGCAATCTGCTGCCTTTTGCTCATGCTAAAGCTGGGATATTTTTGGAGTTTGCCAGTTTTGCCCCCTAACTGCTCTGGCAAACGTCTTCCCCACACTGCTGCTAAGCCAGTGCAATTACCTTGCCCGTGGTTTAGCTCCACAGGCCACTGCAGGGCCATCAGCTAACAGCATTTCAGTCCTGTGTGAAAGGGTTTTCTCACCAGGAGCCTTCTGCAATCCTTTCTGATTGAGAACAAACCCTGCTGTGGGAGCCAGGCTCAGCACAAAGCTGGTTTAACCAAGTTGTAGGAATAGTGGCTCAAGGCTCAGGCTCAAGGAGGGAAGCTTATACTCATAGTGGTGGATAAGGAGCATTGGACCATGGCATTGGCTGCATCCATTGTGTATGTTTCTAAACTCTTAATTATCATACTCTTCCATTGGCTCCAAAATAGGACCTCTTCTAGGTTTCCTAGGAAAACCAGTTCCAACAGATTCCTACTGAAATTAGGTCCCTGAATCTCTCATTGCACCCATTACTTCCATACAGACTTTTGAAGCCTGAATGTCTAAAGATTTGTCTAAACTAATGTTATAATTACACAGCAGGAATTTTTAGTGTGAGTTTTTCTTTGACTGAAACATTTGGAAATAGGTAGCATGCCAGTTCACAGTGTCATCTGTATGTGCGTTTAACTCCTTTTCACTTCCTGTGTCTACTCCCTTCCCCCACAGAGACCAAGGTTTGAGCTTACTATACCCATCATTGCAGGCAGTCTTGGTATCATTATCATCATCTTATCCTGGTGTATCATCTATCTAGTGGCATAACCTGATGAGACAACACTTGAGACCATTATTATTTCATTTTTCCATTCCCCCAAAGATATTTATTTTCAATTTAACTACTACCTGACAAAAATGTTGTTGAACACCTGCAAGAGATAAAACAACCCTAATCCAATTTCTTTTCACAGATGCTAAGGGCCATGTTCTCCTGCTTCTCATGCAGCTTATAGCTCAGACTCCTGCACGATTTAAATGAAAAGCAAATTGTTTGACGTGGTTGTGGGAGTGGTATAAACAAATGCAGCCTGCCCTTCCCTGACATTGTGTGACTCAGAGAACTCAACGCCTACCTGAGGGAGGAGAGAGAATGTGTCTGAAAGAAGCCAGATATAAACCAGTAGAAATGTAGAAAGGAGCTGCTCCAGTGTGCATTACTCAAAAAGACTTGTGCATCTGAGGCAACTCAAGGTGAAATAAAAGGAAACAAAAAGAAAGCCACTTCTGGCAGTGAATGATCCACACTGGAGCCAGACTCCAAAACAGCCTCTCTAATCTGCTGCTCTGACTCACAGACTAGATGCAGCAAATTGGTACCCTCTTTAATTAGCACAGAGGTGCCCCTGGGGGAGGGTGCACAACCTGCTGGCCTGGAGTGGGGCACATGCTGAGCACCCAGCCAAGTGGCGGGCAGAGTGGGAGCCCTGTGCTCCCATAGTGATGCCCTGGGTGAACAAGCAGAAGGCTGGTCTTCACTAAAGAGCAATGCTGAAGGCCAAAGATGAGGAACAACAAAGCAGGACTTCCTTAATGTGCAGAGGGTTGAGCAGCAAACTTGCCATACCCTAAGGAAGCTTTCTCTGCAGGGTTGAGAACAGGAAAGCTGCCATGCAAGCGGTTGCTCAGATTTACTACCCCTAATGTAAAGAGAAGAGGCTGGTGATTTACTGAATGTGTTATCGTGTACACTCTCCATTTGCATCCAGCAGTGCAAGCCCTGGGAGGGGTCGGCATTTTCACCTCTGGCCTACAGTTTGTTGGTGCTTCAGTATTGCCATGTGCAAGCAGCTGCTCTGACCACAGACCAAACACCATTGACTAAAGGTTTTTACTAAACAATTCGTCAGCAAGCAACCTCTCCTAGTAATAATGTACCATGATATAGGTAAGACAGCAATTGTTTCCTAACTATCAAAGGAGCTGTAAAAAGGCAAATCAGCAATTTTTCTTCTTTTTGAATTCTTGGGCCGAAGAGAAATTTCCTGAAACAATACATCTTTTGTCTGCAGAATACTTCTGAGGTTACTTTTGCAGAAGCAGTTATGTATCTCAATATGTTCTGTTGTCCAAGGGGATCTATCCAAAGTGTCTTCTGTCACCCTCCCTTTTCATGCTCACTACTCAGCCTGCAGCTATTGAAGCAAAAGCGTCTCCTGATACTTGCAGCGATGGTTAGGGATGCAGAACGGTGGTGGTTAAGGATGCAGAACAGCAACACTTCTGCTGTGACAGGGCCTCAGTCTGAGCCCGGTCACACCATGGGAAAGCCAGTGGGATTCTTCTGGTCCAGCTAGGTTATCCCAGGAGTCCCTTTCTATTAGGAACAAGACACACAGACACACAGACATCATAGCACATACCTCACAGGCCAATTTCTATGCTCTGTTCCCAGTGTCAGACTGCAATAACTCCAGTTAAACTGGCCCTCAGCATTTAACTACATCACCCCACTGGGTTATTCTGTATTGATGTTGCTGCAAGAGAGTACAACATGGCCCTTGATGCAATGTAGATTTTTATATAGCATGTCATAGGTGTGCAAAATGAAAATTTATTTGCTGACAAGAGAGATACACTGTCCTTGAATTTTCTAGGAAGACCCTAAGAAATCTTCAGGTTAAGATGAAGTTTAAAATGAGACGAGACCTAATTCCTCCTTCTCCTGGGACAAATTACTTTATATAATAACAATTCCAACACTATTTTAGGCCTAAATAGGTTCCAATATTTGTAATTTTATGTGCCATCAGCATAAGGAGACTTTTATAAATCAAACACCAGTCTTTGTAGCTTGCGCTGGTGTTTTTAAGATAAGACATACAGTTATGCTTCACCAGAAGAGCTAATGCATCTAAGATCTATGGCTCTAAGTTTGTCCGTTTTATTTTCCAATGCACCTTGCCTTAGCAAGCAATATAGATAGGATATTCAAAATTTGCTTGTAGAGGAAAAGCTTGTTAGGAAGTCAGCAATTAGTGGCATAGAGCAACAAGGCTAGCACAACATTTTTAGGGCTGTAACATAATTACTGTACTTATGTGAGCTGCCTGCAAATATGTACATGCTCAGACAAATCCCAAAGGATTGAGCTAAGGTTTTTGTTTTGTTTTGTTTATTTTGTTTTATATTTTTTTACCTTTGGAGGGTTCTTGGCAGGAAAAACTCTCTCTCTCTTCCTTCAATCTTGTATATGCCAGACCCTATATGCATCATCCCATATATCTAATTGATGCATTAGGATGGAAAACTGCTTGTGTAAGGACCTGTGCAAATGCAACCCAAGCAAGCAAGCTCTCTCTCTCTCTCTCTCTCTCTCTCTTAAAATTCCTCTTGCCTCATGCCTGGGAGGGTAGATAATGATAAAATTACCTGCAGCTATACAACAAGGTGCATGACAAAATTCAGCCAGAGTTTTCCATAATTCAAACATGTTGGGATCCTCTCCTTTATCTTCAAGGGTTCAGGACCAGACTCTGGGAAGGGAAAACTAGACTCAGGTACATAGGAAGGGCCTGGTCAGTGACAGGATGCTTCAGAAACAGCACTAGGTCTCATCATTGCTGCATTTCCAAAGTACCCACTTCCTAGCCCGGAACCAGAGTTCGGCTGCTTTTCTTTTTTTTTTTTTTTTGTAGTCTCTTGAAATGTTCCCTGTGCTCCAACACCCTAGACCATATAGTACGTATTAAACTGTTTTTGTGATCAACATACATAGTCTGAGTTACGTCAGTTATGTCAGTTGTAAAAAAATGCGTCTCAGTTTTGACATCAGTAGTATTACCTGGCAAAAAAAAAATAATAAACACAACAGCATGATGAAATGTAGAAAAAGGTCTTTTGCACTGGCATATTGTAGAGGATTATGCAGATTGTTTCAGCCTGATGATAATAAGATGGCAAAACTGCACACATAACTCCTTGCTTGTCTAAGAATGGCAAAAAATGTAGATTGTCTAGGGAAAAGATGAACTATTTCACATAGATTAAAATAGAAAAATCTCTTTTGGGTCCATTACATCTTCCTTGTTAATGTTTTATATTTTAGTTCTGCATTTTAAAAAAATTGACATCTCATGGTGGGCTAACTCTACAAATGTCACTTCCCGGGTGGGCTTGCCCTTATGCAATTAGAAATAAAGCGCAGAACATCCAGAACAGATGGGACTGCTGCTCAGAACAAAATCTCCTTCTTTACTTTCATTTTTTCCCACCCAAATTCTGTTTCTCACAGAAGATATTTAAACTATGGAATCAAATTAGAGTTAATCAGCCGGAGCATTTTGTAATTAATAAGAAGGTCATATCCCGTGTGAAATGGTGGAATTTTACAATCCATTGCCAAGCCCATGGCTTTTTCACTGCTTTATCTGGGTCAAACTCTGTTTTCTCTGGGAGCAGGGTAAGTGAGGAATAAATCTATTCAAACTGAGAGAGTCACTCTGTATTTATACGGAGGTAATAGCAAATCTGCAGAAATAGGCATGGAGTCTTTGTTTCTGGTAGGAGAGGCTGAGTCAAGACAAGTCTAGCGTCATGACAACCCATCATGAAGCACCGTGGAGGCGCTTGACATCGCTGCCAGTGCATCACTAGTCCTGCTGGCCATCTGCTCTGCAGCAGCAATAGCGAATGATGGTGTGTCCACTTGCTTTGCTAAACAAAGCCACTCTAAAGCGCATGAAGAAATGAGAAGAAAAGAGGATCTTCCCTTGCTCCAAATTTCCCATGTAAGTGGTACCCACGGTCTCACTTCCCCCTTAGCATCTGTGGAGAATTGTATCACATTTGTTCACTCTTTTACATATGGCTCCTTCAGTCCTTTTTCCTTTTCTTTTTAGCTGTCCTAAGGGGTTATGAGGAATGATATGTCTGCTGGTGGTGACGAACAACAGCAACATCACTGCTGGCTTCCCTAAGGTGGAGCCCTGCCAACCTTGATCACTGTTACAGAGACTAACCTATCTCAGCTGTCCACAGAAATCTGAAATCTTCCTTGGGGTTTTGGCAGTGCTATGGACAATCAGTCCAGAGATGGTGAGCCTTTAAGTTTACTCAGACATTGCTACAATTCTTGACCTGACAAGCAAGCCTGGGATTTAAGTGCTGTCATTGAAAGCCAAATGCTGTGTAGTCCTTCCCAAGCACTTCCAAGGGACTTGCAGAGGCTGTAATAGCATAACCCAACGCTTTCGTAAAGGAACAAGTAGAAGTTCAGATTATGGGAGTGAAAAATATTTGAGAAAGGATTCAAGAGCCTTTGAGAAATATTAAGGCAGAACCCATCTGGTAAATCTCCAGACTACTGAGTATTGAATTGGCATGCGTGTTGTTTGTTTTACCTTGCCTTGTCAGACCACCCTTTTCTGGATGTGCACAGAGTAAAATCACATCATTGCTTTGCAGTGATTCTCTTCTAGTTGTTTGGATTTTTGTTTGTTTGATTGTTTTGTGTTCTTTTCTTTTCTTTTTGAATAGTTTCTCAGCAGAAGTAAATCAGTGGAGTTATTTTACAATGTTTATTTTAAAACATTCTGTTCTTGTATGTAAAACAGTTGGGAATGACTCTAAACTGGCAGTACTTAAGTGTTATTTCCACCCTTCTTCCAAGACTGTTAAGCCTAAAATATTGTACCTGAATTGTTTCATGGTGTAGCCATAAAAATTGCCAAAGCATGGTGCTACTTTTTTTTTTTTTTAAAGCACATTTTTCTCTAAAAGATCCTCTGATATCTAATAACTAGCAAGTAGATGTTCTATAAGTTCAAAAGAAACAAGCAGAAAAAAAAATCCTACAACATCAGTTTATAGTTAAAATGTAATGTTACACATAACTACTAGCCAGCAAAGCAGCTGCATTTTAGGCAAGAGATATGAAGGAAGTTCTGTTATGTTGAAGTTCTTGGTATCTTCAGAGTACTTTTCAAATAGATAGAGATATTTTCTTTAATTGCTGAAGTGCTCTATGAATTTATTTATTACCCTTCATTTTCATGAATTCAGTTTTAACTGAACTAATGGGACTCTGACAAATTTTAAATCCCAGTTATAAAACAATTATGGAATACTTTTGTTTTTTAACACCAAAAAGGATTTTTTTTTAATTGTGTTTATTTTCTCTCCTCATGCGCTATGTAGATTTTTGCTGTGTCTACAGCCTTGCCACAGAGAATGGCCCCAACAGGCCCATGGCTGTGCATGGAATAGTGATGCACTAAGAAAACACAACAAAACTGGCACTTGTATTTGTTTCTGCAAAGCCCTTGCTTTGAGGGAGCAATTTCTAGTAAGCACTGCCATTTGGTAGCTATAATTTTACAGCCACTTCATTTTAAATGGCCAACATCAAGCTCCTACCAAACAAGTGTCCATTCTGTATAACCAGCAGCAATGTTCAATGGGCCTTCTGGAACCATTTCAGAAGAGACAGAGAAAGGAAAGTGGAGGAAATCAAGGGGCATTCTCCAGTGGGACCCTCCTGCACAGACACCTCTGAGTCCTTTTGTCTTCACCCTCACTGAGCAAAAAGTAAAGAAGTGATGGAGAGGTTCAAGAGGTCTTCCTCTGTAAGAGGAACATTCAGAAGGGGTCTTAACACAAAACTGAATGCTTAAAGGAGGTTTATATTTGAGAAACTCAAGGTAAATAAGGGTATTGAAGCAAGTCAGTGCTAATTTTAGGGAAAACACATTTGAAACAGTGTGAAGTTCAGAGAAAGAGACATTCTGTAGATGAGTACAAAGATTAAGCACAGATTTTTTTTTTATTATTATTATTTTATTTATTATTAAAACAGTGACAAACAGCTGAGCCTTTGTGGCAATATACTGGTGTCTCTCTTGTCCCAGGGAGGCTGTGGAATTTCCCTCCTTGGAGTTAATCAGGAGCTGCCTGGACACGGCCCTGGGGAGCCTGATCCAAGTAGAGCTGGTTGAGCAGGGCGTTGGACTGGGTTATCTCCAGAGCTCCCTTCCAACCTCAGCTGATCTGTGACTCTGTGATTCACATCCCACTACTTCCTTTTCATTTATTTATTCAGGAGACATAAGTGTAGGAGCCATGTTTTGTGCCTGTATGTGAAAGGACAACTGAATTTCCCCCCTCCCTTCCTCTCTCCTGGCAGCAGCTAACATCCCTTCATTGTCAGAGACACCTACGGGTGATTTGGCAGTAAAAAGACAGCCAGGGCAGTGGACACTCATTTCTGTAGGAGTGTCAAACTTGGTTGGGAAGGACGACCACACGAGAGCTCATGTGAAGAAGAAATTTGGCTCATGGGAACCCCATCGTAGACACAGAGCATTCAGGCTGAGACATTTAGTCACCCTCATGTTCAAGCAAATTTTCAGCAGAAATTTTACTTTAATAACACTCTTTGGCAGAACAGGGAAGAGTATAAAGATAATGGTAATTATCCAACTGCAAACAGAAACTGTTATAGAAGCATCTAGTAGCATAGCTTTCTATTTTAAAAGCATATTCAAATTGCTTAAATTTTGTGCTAGTTTGATTCCAGAAAAATTACACAAATTAAAGCAATTTTTCCAAGCTGTGCTTCTTAAAATGGTGAAGAAATTAAACAAGCATCTAAGCTAAATTTCTTGAGGAGAGGAGAGGAGAGGAGAGGAGAGGAGAGGAGAGGAGAGGAGAGGAGAGGAGAGGAGAGGAGAGGAGAGGAGAGGAGAGGAGAGGAGAGGAGAGGAGAGGAGAGGAGAGGAGAGGAGAGGAGAGGAGAGGAGAGGAGAGGAGAGGAGAGGAGAGGAGAGGAGAGGAGAGGAGAGGAGAGGAGAGGAGAGGAGAGACATATTTTCCTTCATCTTTAAAAATTCAGAAGAAAATATTTCATTGAGGAGTGTGTGGGAGACCAAACCCTGTGTTGCAGCAGGATGGCTTTAGATTGACAAGTTCATACCTGGTGCACCCTTCCTTTGCAATCTCTATACCTGATAAAATAAAGCTGTCTGGGGTTGGCTATGATTGCATTGCCCAAAGGGGATAAATGATCTCTTTCTAAACAGACAAATGGTTTGTGTCTTACATCATGCAGGTATGATACCATTAATATTTATCAACCTGCTACACAGACTATCCCCAAATCATTATGATGTGGATCAGTTATAATCTGAAGTGGAGATGTACAAAGGGAAATGTGTGGGCAGCACTCTTGACCTTCAGTTAAGGGGATTAATGTCACTGAAGAAAACAAAATTCCTCCAGATCAGCACTGGTATAATTGAGGGCAGCACCTGACCCCGTGCTACACTCACCTTCTCACATTTAAGAGTGTGGTGTACTCTTCTCTGGCTGTTCCTTTTGTGATCTTAAATTCTAACAGAAGCAGCCCAATGCCTTTGGAGGATATTTCCCAGTCCAAGAGCATGCAAAAATAGCAAACTAGAATTGGCATTTCTGAGCTGAGACTCCATAGCCAGGAGAAGAAGTGGCTGATAAGGGATCTCACCAGTGTCAAAAAATACAAGAAGGGAGGGTGCAAAGAGAATGGAGAGAGGCTCTTTTCGCTGGTGCCCAGTGCCAGGACAAGAGGCAATGAGCACAAACTGGAACACAGAAGTTCCTTCTGAACACCAGGAAGCACCTCGTCACTGTGTGGGTGATGGAGCACTGGCACAGGTTGCCCAGAGAGGTTGTGGAGTCTTCCTCCTTGGAGATCTGAAACCACCTGGATGTGGTTCTGAACAACCTGCTCTGGGTGTCACTGCTCGAGCAGGGGGTTCGGCCAGATGGACACAGAGGTCCCTTCCATCCTCAGACATACTGTGATTATATGAAACTGAAACTCAGTTAGGAGACAGAAAGAAGGGAGGAAGGCTTGTCTTGGAGGTTACAGGGATTAGAGCCATTCACAGCCCAGTTAGCAAGAGGCAGTTTAGTTCCACTAAGTGCAGGTTTTGAAGCTGGCTTGGAAATTCACACATCTCCTGAAAAGATACTTGTTATTATTACTATTATTTTTAAAAAGTCTGTTTGTCTTTTCAGAAAGAGAAATGATATTCAGAAAGAGAAATGACTGGGCCAGGAGACTAGCTGTACCGGACTGAGGTCAAGGACAACACAGGCATAATACTTTTGCTCTGTGCTGAATTTAGAATGAAATCAGTTGTATACACTGCAATGCAGTCAACAGTGAAATTACTTCCAGTTGGGTTGCTGCTATTTTTGCTAATAGCAGCTAGAGTTTAGCTGGCTGTTTTCTCCCAAAGAATCAGTGTTAAGAGGGGAAGATAATACGCTGATGAAAATTGCTGTTTCTGCTCAACGTCCCATCCTCAGTGGGTTTTGCTGGGCTCTTCTGAATACAGAAGTGCCTGCTTGGTGGTGGGTGCTGCACGCTCTGCTCTGCTCAGAGCAGCAGTGCTGGCACCACGCTAAGAGGGAACAGAGCCTTCTGCATGAAAACCCCTCCCATAAACTCCCTTCTCCTCAGCTGCATCAGTTCCTCTTTCTCTAATTAGTGAAACAGAAGTGCAACAGGGAAATCATTTCCACTGTTTTTCTTTTTTATTCAGGCATTATATATATTATTATTCTTTTTTTCAGTTTTAAGCACACATGTAAGCACGACCCATAGAGATTCGAGTAATTAAAGTGACTTATGATCCAAGGAGAATGTTTTGTCTAGTGAACACAGTTTCCTCCAAAAACAACTGTTCATTGTAAATAAACTGCTTTATTAAAACATCCCGAAATGGCCCTTTTGCTGACCTCAGAGGCTGATCTGGAGCTCTTTGCAGAACTTGTCAGGCAAGCTGGAGCAGTGCAGGTGTCCCCACATCCTGCTGGTCCAGCAACAAGGTTCCAAGCCTGCCCAACCCCTGTGAGGGAAGCTGGAGGCTCCAGGCACCTCTTAGCAGCACCTCCCAGCTCTGCTCCAGAAGCACGGGGATTTTCAGAGCCCCTGTCCACAGGAAAGCCAACATTAGCAGTCATGTAAATGTCAGGCTGCTGGGTTGAAGGAGTTCCTGGTTCACATGAAAGGTTTTCACCCAAATTAAGGGAAACAACCACAAGTCCGTAAAGCTGAACATCTATTTTCAGACCTGTGCTTTTATCCTTGCAAGGTATGAAAATCTCACTCCCTGTTATAGCCATAAGCTTTGACTTCTAGGTGCTGAGGGGAATCTTACATCCACATGCAAATACTTATGGCCCCAATCCTGCAATTTATAATGCTCGGGCAGACTGCTGTGCTCAAGTGGAGCACCATTAGCTTTAATGTGGATTCCAGCCATGCATTTTAAATTGCCAGTTCAGAGACTGAAATTATATGCACTTGGGGCAGGTGTTGTCTACTACATCTTCTGCAATACTAAGCAGATTGTGAGCATTTAACAAAGGATAATAAAAATATTCAAATATAATAATAACAATAACAACAATAATAATGATGATGATGTATAAAGAATAGCTTGTAGTGCTGTCTACAACATTCAGTTTCAATTTTCTTCAAGAACAAAAACCACATCAGCTTGGATTGAGTAAACTAACATTTGCAATCCATGATGCAGCAAGATGAGCCCAGATGGAAAAAAATCTGACTGGAATATTGGATTATTTTGCTGATTATGAAACAATTTTGCACAGAGTTAAGAAAGAACATTTTTACCCCTCGTGCAGCTCTCAATTTGTGATTCAAAGATGAGTGATGGTCCACAAAAGCCCTTTTTGGAATCTGGGAGTGCAGATTCAACAGATTCTCTGCACTCTACTCAACACCTAAGTCTGGTCCATTCACCTTCCTGGAGGCTCTGCATTAGCTTTAGCCAGACCCCAGGGTCATGTGGGCTGCCCTGGGTAAAACTCCTCCCATCCTCACTATTAAGATTAGAGAACAATTTGAATTCAACTGGGTTCAACATAGCCATATATTTTTATTATTTCTTTCTCTGGGAGAATTAAGGGACTTACAATATGCTGTATCTTTTCCCCTGGAGACATCTATGTATTGAAACCACCATTTTTCACAATTAATTTGGGTCAGATAGATATCTCAAGCTCTTGAAGTTTCTCACTGTACAAATTTCCTCTAAACATTTCCTGGGTTATTCTTTTCCAAAACTGCTTTGTCACTGCTCTTCTCAAATAGATGCAGCAGATCTCTGTGAACTTCCAGCAATGTCACACTCTCACTCTGGTTTATCATCTCCCTCGTATCTACAACTCCCACACATGAACGTAACGAACAGCTCAGGGTAAAAGATCTCTCTATGTGACTGTACTATTCACAGTTTTATTTAGCATTTGAATTATTTTGCCTTCCACAAATTTTACATCAATATAATGTTACTCTTACCTCCAGTTCACCGAGGAAAATGTTGAATACATCACATATAACGTTGATTCCTCAGCCATACGGTAAGAGCTTTTTCCATGAAGGAAAGATCCAGAAGGTTGAAGAAGCAAAAATTTACAGGAGGAAAGAAGCAAAAATTTGCTTCTTTCTGTAATAACTATGGCTTTAAGAGAATTGATGTTTTTCAAAACACAATAATAGCAACATTTTTCTGATAAAGTTCTTAGAAAATATCCCTAAACTTATGGCTTCTAATCTACATGAATGCAACATGCTCATCTTTGCACTTCAGGAGAATAATACTTAGATATGTAAACTAAGACAAAATGGAGAAATGGAGAAATTCTTTTGGTCTGATCTAGAATTAATTCTTTTTTTTTTTTTTTTCTTTCTCCATCAGAAGCTTTTTACATTTCATATTTACTGGAACTAAAGGGCATTATATCAAATCTTCCAGACAAACTGAGATTGGAAATCATAGAAGATTAGTTTTCTAACCATGTCCTATCACTGCTGATTATGGTACCTTACAAACAACTGTAGCTATGCTTCCATTAGGTGTTTCTCATGTGAGGATGTAAAAGGCTTCATTAAGGCTTCACAAGTCATTATGAAATATTAGAAATTACTTAAATCCTTTAATATTTGACCTGGAATTTTTGTTATCCACTTGGAACCTGGGACAGGAGAGAGGAGTTTCATAGAGAGAAATGAACCCAAATGAGAGAAGGTTATAATAATTTTTTAAAAGATGAAAAAATAATAATAATAATAAAAAGAAATGCTAAAAAGTTTTGTATTCTTGGCAAAGATCATGACTCAGGAAGCCACTTCCCCAAGGACAGGATAAGCTCCAGCCTTTTTCAAGCTCATCTTTTTACTTTAGATGGAACACATGATCTCAGCGCTTGTTTTATTCTTGCTGAGACCTTTAATCTTATATTGCCCACCAGTTTATGTATTTGCTGCCTTCAAGGAAGCAAGGTGCATTCTGTATGTCTTGGCTGGCTGGTTATTATTATCTTCACTATACATCTGTTGTTATAAATGTGAGAATGAACAGCTTTTGTTCTAAACTGTAAATAGCAATAAATGCTTTATAAATTATCTACAGAAGCAAATTCCTTGAGGACTGACATTTTTAAATAATATACAGGATTTCCATAGGAACACCTTACACATTATGTGTCTGTCTTTAAAAGCCATAATGTAGCTACCTCAAACAAGGTAACTCCTAACTCCAGCATATGTCCTAACCTTTGAAGAGAGCAGTTTGACCTTAAAGGACTGAAATTATGTCTGCCTGCCATTAAACAGACTTCCATAAAAGAGCTGGTTTGATAAGGGCAAGCGACAAGGAAGAGTGCATTTCTATAGGCATCACAATGGATAAAAAGAAAATTCAAAAACAGTCAGGCAGATGAAGGAGAAAGAGAGACCCCTTTCAGTTAGCAACTCTGTCAGTGGCAAGTGCTATAGATTTATCTGTATCTCAGGGCTTATTGCATATATTCAGTGTGAGTATAGTTAGCTATACTTTTCACTTTTATTTAACAACAGCACTAATTTCCATAACACAGGCCTGTGGCTGGATTGCTCCCTGCAAATCACTGAGAATCAATTACCCTCTGAAATACAGACCCTCCCCTCCCTCTCTACAGACTACATGTTCTCTCCTCCAGATTACTAATGTAAAAGGAAAAGAACATACTCTTATACTGATGTAATACTTGTTTACTAGTAGCGTCTAGCCACATCATGATTTTCTTAGCATTTAAAATTCTTTTTCATTTTCTTCCCTAAAGAATCCTTCCCTAAGGTGTGTAGCTGTATTCCTTTGCAATTATATTGGCCTGGTGAAATACATGTTAATATCGAGAAAGCTATATTCACTGCTTTCCCTGAAATAGCTTCCTTTTTATGAAGGATTCTGCTTTGTTCATTTTTTAATCCTCAGTGTGACACCAATGCATCATTTAGGAACTGATAAAGCAATACCACTAACATTGTCATCTGAGGGTCTTTTTTATGTTCTCAGTTAGGGTCACATTGGCTAGCTAAACTATGACTTTTTGATATTGTATTATGATTACTCAGATTAACTCCATGTTTATAGGAACTCTACCTATAACATTCCACTCATGTATTTGTTTATTTAAATACTTTCCACTCTTTTCTTCTCTGAGCCACTACTATCATAAGTTGCAGGCATCTTGTTAGAGAGTGGGGAGAAAGCCCTCAGATCACAAAGAACATCTACTTCATCCCAGGATATCTGTGTAGGTTTTGCTAAAACACACAGCCAGAAGTCACCATTTCCCTTTTCTGGCTCATTTGATTCAGGAAACTTTTGACAGCCTGATGAGATGATGCTGGACCAGAAACAGAGTAACAGGGCATAACAGTGAGGGAAACAAGGCTGTGCTAGCATGACCACCTCTTGGTCCAAGTACATGTTCCCAGAATTCAGGCACCCGCTTGAGGTAACACCCATCAACTGGGAACAGCAAAGCTGGTTACTTTTGCAGAGTTCAAGCACCAGACCTTTCTGTTAAAAGCTTGTGGCTTGAGACACAACAGTGATGCTATTCTTGGCAAATTTGTTTCCTGCCCTTTAGAAAAAAAAAAAAAAAGAAATTACAAAGACAACGTAATTTAGATTTTCAATGTCAAGCATTTGAATATCTTGCAGTGTCTGATTTAAGGTGGTAATGCAGTTGTACCCTTTCAGGTGGGTGTTATGGAGAGCAGAGTTGGTTATTGCATAGTCAAAGCACATGGTGTGCAGAGGGAGCACGGTGTTTGTGCTCATGTGAGATGTGCGGTGCATGATTCACATTGTGTGATCGTAGAATCATAGAATGATTTGGGTTGGAAGGGGCCTTAAAGACCACCGAGTTCCAACTCCCTGCCATGGGCAGGGACACCTCCCACCACACCAGGTTACTCAAAGCCCCATCCAGACTCGCCTTAAACACTTCCAGCCATGGGGCATCCACAGCTTCTCTGGGCAACCTGTGCCAGTGCCTCACCACCCTCTCAGTAAATAGTTTCCTCCTAACATCAAATCTAAATCTTCCCTGTTCTGTTTTAAAGCCATTCCCCCTTGTCCTGTGACTCTACTCTCTGACAAAGAGTACCGCCCCAGCTTTCATGTAGGCCTCCTTTAGGTACTGGAAGGTCACTGTAAGGTCTCCCTGGGGCTTCTCAGCTCCAGGCTGAACAACTCCAACTCCATTCCTCATGATCATCCTTGGGACCCTCCTCTGGACTCCCTCCAACAGGTCCATGTCCTTCTTGTGCTGAGGGCCCCTGAGCTGAATACCATATTCCAGGTCGGATCGTACAAGAGCAAAGCAGAGGGGGGAAATCACCTCCTTTGACTTGCTGGCCATGCTTTTTTTGATGCAGCCCAGGGTACAGTTGGCTTTCTGGGCTACAAGTGCACTTTGCTGACACATGTTGAGCTTCCCATCAACCAAGACCCCCAGGTCCTTCTCCTCAGGGCTGTTCTCCTCCGTTCTCCACCCAACCTGTACTTGTGCTTCGAATAGTCCCAGGCCAGCTGCAGGACATTGCACTTAGCCTTGTTGAACCTCATGTGGTTCACAGAGGCCCACCTCTCAGGCCTGCCCAGGTGCCTCTGGACGGTATCCCTTCCCTCCAGTGTGTTGACTGCACCACACAGCTTGGTGTCGTTGGCAAACTTGCTGAGCGTGCACTCAGTCTCACTGTCTGTGTCATGGACAAAGATGTTAAATAGCAGCAGTCCCAATAACAACTCCTGAGGAACACCACTCATCACTGGTCTCCATCTGGACATTGAGCCACTGACTGTTTAAATCATATGCCTTGGTATATCACCCTTCTGTCAGTTTATGTCCCATTCACTGTAAAGGAAGGTCATAGAGGCAAGGGTTTTAAGGATCTCAATGCTCTAAATATTGATGTTTCAAATTCTCTTTTAACTTTGCAAACAAAGTAATTGTGGAGTGTGATGACCTTTTCCCTGTGATTAGGCTGCACCCTGCTTAGGGCTGCCTTTTGTCAAGAAACATGCAGATACAAAGGTAGATACAGCCTCTGCATATTAGAAATTGTTAAATATTACAGTCTCAATGGAAGAAGGATGTACAAGCGAATGTGTTAAAAAGCAAGAGAGGAGAAAGGGAGAAAGTGACAGTAAAAACTGCAGTGTTTTACCAAAAACCATAGTGTTCTTCTTTTAAACATTTCCCTATGATTCACATAGCATGATGACCTTTAAACACTGCTTGCTTATTCTGGGATGGGCAGTGATAAACTAAAATACCTGTGTTTGACATGTTTCTTTGTCTCTGCTAACAATATCATAAAAGCTCTTTATCTGGCATACATTGCCAGCCTTTCCCAAAACTGCTTGTTAATCCTGCCAGAACTCTGCCTAAGTGCCACCTGCTGACCTTCCTTTCACTTATTTTGACTACTGTATTTTGACTTATGTTAAGGTTATTAACCCCTCTGAGAAGTGATTGTCTTTCCTTTTATGTCTGCTTGTTGCCTCAGTCTTCCAGAAATTTAAAAACACTCTACTAGTGCAAATGAGAATGATTATTTATTTGAATGTGTTTATTAAAAAAAAAAAAAAAGAAAGAAACACTCTTCACTGAGTTATAATATCCTTGGCATACTTTCAAATGTACTAGAACAGAAGGAACACACAATAAAAGTTAACTAAAGCAGTGACACTTTATCCTCGGCCCCTCAACCTGTTTACTGTCATAGTTTTAGAGGTCAGCAACACATTGGTGTCATGTTGTTTTCATTTAACTCAAAATCTCACTTTGAAGAATTTTAGCTTTGATTAAAATTTTAACTTTGGTCAATAGCTAGTTATACAGTTGTATGTAGCAAAATGTCTGGGAAGTCAGAAAAGTCAAGGCATATCAGCCACTGGGAGAAGGGAGATCTGTTGTACACCAATAAACCTGGGCTACAACCTCATTATTCTGAGCCATTTGAAAACTGTAAAGTAAATAAACCTTATATTTCACTCCTACCACTTCCCACACAGCCATTGTAGATGGCTTTTTTTTTTTTTTTTTTTTTTTTTAGGTGACTGAACTAGATCTTGATGCATATATTTGCTATATTTTCACCTTTAATCTAAGGCTGCACTTAGAGTGAAAGAAGCAGTAGAGGGGAATAAAGTAGAGGTGATTGTGAATTAGAAGGAAATTGGACATTCAAAGCAATTGTCACTGAGAAAATGAATGGAGGAGAGATGCAAAAAAAGACCTTTGATGTGATCGTGAACAGGAGGATAAGGAAGAGATTCACAACAGGTGAGGGAAATGAGCTCATCTGTTCTTTGAATGCTGAAAGGTGACGCTATAAGTTTGGGAAAGGCCAGAGTAATGTACCCAAGATGAATGCAGGTGATTATCCGGCTGGAACTGTTAAAAAAGAACAGCATATAGGAAGGACTCCACTCCAGAAAGTTCTGGAGAAAAATATAACTAAAGGTATGCAGAGCAATAGAGAAAGAAGAATTAAAACTTGGAGTCCAACTATGAATTTGAGTGACAGAAAATAAAGTCATAGTGTGATCAGTGACTGAGGAAAGCATGGGAGCTGGTGAGGGATTGAAAATTCAGTTTGGGCTGGGTTGAGTTTAAGCTGATGAACAGATATCTGAAGAAAAGAAGTCAGAAATACTATATTTTACCAAAAATAAAAATAAAAAAAAAAAAAAAAACACTAGTCTTGCATGAAAGAGTAGTTTAAAAGAATTGGGATTTCCATTCAGATTAAACATAGTAGTTGAAGCATATTAGGCAGATGACATCATCTGAAGAAAGTTCATAGAATGAGAGTAGTCAGGGGCTGAGGATCATTCCCAAGAGGGTAAATATCTAAAACAAATCTTCAAGTAGTGCTAGGGAGGGGGAAAAGAATCACAGAATATCCTGAATTGGAAAGGACCCACAAGGATCACTGAGTCCAACGCCTGGCTACGTGCAGCACCACCCCAAAATCAAACCAGATGTCTGAAAGCGTTGTCCAAACACTTCTTGAGCTCCAGCAGGCTCAGTGCTGTGATCTCTACCCTGGGGAGCCTGTCCCAGTGCCCAACCACTCTCTGGGTGCAGAACCTTTCCCTAACCCCCAGCCTGACCCTCCCCTGCCCCAGCTCCATGCCGTTCCCTCGGGTCCTGTCGCTGTCCCCAGAGAGCAGAGCTCAGTGCCTGCCCCTCCGCTCCCCTCGTGAGGGAAGGTTTTGCTCCACAGTTTTTCTCATGAGCCACTAATTGCAAGCAGTGTGAATATGCTTTTAAACTCTTTCTGCCATCTCATAATGTCCTTTTTTCCTCATTGACTCATTGCTGTATGAAGACAGCATCAACTAGTGCTCTGCCTCACATTCCCCCAATTTTGCCATGCTGCAAAATTTAATATCAAGAAAATAACCTCCAAATTGAACAACTTTATGAGCAGGTAACTGACACAAAGCACAAAGTAGCTAATATGCAAGATGACACTTTCGTCCACAGCTACAGAGCTGGTGAGAGAACAGCTAAAGATGAAGAGATCCAACCATGTTATGAAAGAGACAAAGACTGAATGAACTCAGACCAAGAAGCATTTCTACAGTGCTCAGAAATCCCTAATGTTGTAAGGCTTGAATATTAACACTCTAGAAAATGCTTTATTAAAACAGAAGATTCCTCACTTATGGATACATGACTCTGCTTTCTGAGCAGTACTCTGTCCAGAGCAATAATTCAGAATATGAGAGGCATAAAATGCAGAGCTAAACAATGGATCTTACTGAAACCAACAGCAAAACACCTGTTCAATTGCAGAGAAAAAGAGCTGCACTTCCAGACATGTTGCTGACATCAGCAGTGGTGCAAGGGAGAAAATGAGCATATCTTGGAAACTGCTTTCCAATAATTTGTTATTCTGTGGGTGGGAGAACTTGTGTATCTTTATATGAAAAGAGGTGGCAACACAGAAGGTAATTAGTGGAAAAAATAGAATAAAACAGAGTTTTCTTTACTTTTCATTGCTTCCTTGGTGCAATTCCCCCTTTTGTTATGTCAACAAATCCATTTCAAAACAACAATAGTTTACTTCTGATAAAAATAATTAGTGGAAGATGGAATTATTGTATAATATCTATGCAAATGTGTCTCACATTTGAATAAAACTGAAGATATAGGAAAGATGTTGGAAAAGACATGTTCTTTCAAATTCACTGAAAGCTGAATTTTGCCAAAATTATTATTGTTCTCTATAATATGGAATTTATCATATAGATGAAAATACTAAGATACTAAAATTGATAGAGATTTTGATACAGAATTTGATAAAATTGACTAATATATTAATCCAAAGTTGTTTTTTTTTTTGTTTGTTTGTTTGTTTTTTTTTGTTTTTTTTTTTTTTCCTAATGTTCATTAAGCTTCTGTGGAAACACAGGACTCACTATATTGAATATGTATATGAGATATTGGATGAACCTACACCTGAGCATTCAGACCACAATGACTTATGGCAGGTTTCCTTCTGCAAAACAAATTTCAAAATCACTTCCTCTATTATGTAAGCTATCACAATAATGTTCAGGGCAGAATCCTTGCTCTGTCGTTCTTTCAAAAAGACTGGACCTTCACTTTATTATGTATGTATTAAGGCTTTAAATTGTCACCCATCACCTTCATCTCCCAGTGCCTTCCAAATCCAGCTTTAAACAACAGTAAAGTTCCTAGAGGGGACTTCGGAGCATGGAAACCCTGGCTTCAGTAAAACAAGAGTTAAGTAAAGTGTGTGTTTCTGAATGTCTCAATCTTATTACTGTACACCTGTGGTTTAGAGATATTTTTGTCTGTGACTGTTACTGTGTTGTGATACAGTGTGTGTTTGACCCCTGCTAAAGTTGATTAGAATTACTTGCAGTTCTCACACAGGAGGAAGAAAATAAGCTTCCTTTCTCAATTTCTTATTCCTTTAGCACTTTAACCTGTGCAAAATAATCATACAGAATTAAATTCTCATTGGGTAAAAAAATGGTGTCTTCACATAGCATTGTTTTTTTGCTGCTGGGTTAGCCAGAGACAGATACATTGGCTTCCTGCATCCTGGATCTAGAATTTAGCAACATTTCATTCAGTGCAACCAGCTTCTTTCTACTCTGTGCCCTGAAGGTCACTGCAAATGTCTTAAAAATAGAGCTTAACGTTACTATCCAAGGTAAAATATTTATACTGAGAAATACCTTGACTAAAGGCAAGTCATTTAAAAGAAGGCATTTTATCCCAGTTCAAACATTGGTTTGTGAATTTGCATTGAAAGCTTCAGATTTTTTGTCTTTAACATCCGTCTCCTGCTATCTGCCCTTTTAATATGTGCTTGTATTCTGAAAAATATTCTGTTAATAGAAACTTATACTATGACAAAACTAAAAATGCTGTATTCTTTAACTGTCACTTGGTGATCTTTATTATTTAATCTTGCAGGAACACCATGGTTTTACAGCTTATCTCTTTGCAAAACCAAATTAATGAAAAGATTACCCTAAACTCAGAATACCTGAAAGCACCACTGGAGAAATTTCATTTTTCTTAGCATTTCATTTCAAGTAAAATTGGCTTGGTTGTACCACTCTGCAGCTGTGATTTGTGAAGTAAATGGCAATGCTAAATGTGCTGAAAATCTGACATGTTCCCTGAGCAACAAAGGGACTGAAGGCAAATGTTACAGTATTACTGACAACACCAGTAATGCTTGTTTAAGCATTTGGTTCATAAACAATAAAAAGCAGCATTACAAAAAAAAAATCAAGCAGGCCTCTGCTTTTTCTTTCCCCTATGATTAGCTTTCTTCAGTTGTTTCTCTTTATTCTCCTTTTAATTAAAAGCTCATTTGCAATAGCTGCTTATAAAGCTCAATATTCTCTTCTGAAGCATTTCCTACCAGAAGCCTTTGCCCTTGAATGTTTTCTTCATGGTATAAGAGAACATTTTTTATTTTTTTTTTTACTAATCTTACAATATCACCTTCAGCTTTCAGTAACTGGATGATGAACAAACTACAAAAAAGTTTCTACCCCAAAGACCTTGCAGTATATCCTGCAGCAATGTAGCAATGGGGGTTGGTCTATTCTCCCATGTGCCTGGTGACAGGACAAGGAGGAATGGGCTGAAGCTGCACCAGGGGAGGTTTAGGTTGGATATTAGGAAGAACTTCTTTACCAAAAGGGTTGTTAGGCCTTGTAATGGGCTGCCCAGGGAAGTGGTTGAGTCACCATCCCTGGAGGTCTTTAAAATACGTTCAGATGTAGAGCTTAGGGATATGGTTTAAAGAAGGACTGGTTAGGGTTAGGTCAGATGTTGGACTAGGTGGTCTTGGAGGTTTCTTCCAACTTAGATGATTCTGTGATTCTCTAGAGGTGGCACATTATTGGTGTGGGTGTTGAATTGTTTCATTCATCAGTTTTGTGTGTGTTCTTTTTTTCTTTTTTTTTTTTTTTTTTTTTCTAAATTTCCTGGTTCACTTGTGAACTCAGACTGAGACCTGTAAGACACCTGAAATCCCACAGCCAACAGTTGACCTGAGTTCAGAAAGTCATGTATCCAGAGCATTTGTGTCCTTGTCTAGTCTCAGGGATTCCTTTACAGACTAAACATTTATCTGGTTCCTCATATACCTTGCAACTTCTTTGTATTTTCCATTGATAGCATTGCTTATACACACACACACACCAAAAAAAAAAAAAAAAAAGTTTTCATTTGAATCTGTCTTCCTTCTCTTGTCTTTTCATAGAATCACAGAATCATTAAGGTTGGAAAAGACCCTCAAGATCATCTTGTCCAACCATCCGCCTGCCAGCAGTATCACCCACTAAACCATGTGCCCAAGCACCATGTCCAGCCTCTCCTTGAGCACCCCCAGGGACGGTGACCCCACCACCTCCCTGGGAAACCCGTCCCAGTGCCTGACTGCTCTTTCTGAGAAGAAATGTCTCCTCATTTCCAACCTGAACCTCTCCTGGCACAATTTGAGGCCATTCCCTCTACTCCTATCACTAGTTACCTGTGAGAAGAGGCTAACCCCCAGCTCCCCACACCTTCCTTTCAGGTAGCTGTAGAGAGCAATAAGGCTCTGAACCTCCTCTTCTCCAGACTAAACAACCCCAGTTCCCTCAGCCGCTCCCCATGGGACTTGTGTTCCAGGCCCTTCACCTGCTTTGTAGCTCTTCTCTGGACACACTCTAGGGCCTTGATGTCCTTCTTGTAGTGAAGGGCCCAAAACTGAGAATAGTATTCAAGGTGCTCTCCATGTCCACATAATATTGTTATCTGTCATCAGTCCAGGTTTGAATTCCTGCCCTCTGAATTCTAACAACAAAAGCACCAAATACTGTTCAGTCAATTCTTCTTGCAACTCCTTTCCTTCTAAATTAGGTTTCCTCTCATTCTGCCTTTCTTTTTTTTTTTTTTTTTTCTTGCTTACAATACCTTATGGCAGCTAAATCAAGAAAAACTAACTCTAACTCAGATTTAGCACATAAAAACAAGCTTCCCATTTCTCTCATGTTCTAGTGACTTTTTTTTGGAGAAGCCAGGTGACATCCATAGGTTACATTATGTGATTCTGGAATAGCTCAGCTGATACTGCTGAATTTAGTGATGTATTATAAAATTACAGTTATGTGAGACCCTGATCTGTGTCAAGCATCCTCTGTTGAACTTTTTCATGCCTGATTTCCTATTAGTTCTGTCAATTATTTGTCTTCAATATCTTTATAGATTTTTGTCATGCTGTAGAACATGGGGGGAAAGTCTCTTAAAGAAACATAAGCTTGATAAATTCTGGGGAGTTTTCCAAAGATAGCTGACAACAGAATTTTGACCATTATTTGACATGACAGAAGACAGACTTAGTCATTGCAAAGTAGCTGCAGTGGTTAAACCTCAGGCTGTCAACGCTTCTTAAAGAAAGTATGACTACTTTTTCCCATGTGAGTTTTTCAATTTCATAATCACAAAAAAGCAGTGGCAGCCAAGCATCCATTGGTGGCAACTGAGTACCTGCCTTTTTGTACCCTCGGGAATAATTAGAGTAAACTGGAACTATAAACGTCAAGGGTGGAGAGAGATATAGAGAATTCCAGTTGGCAATCCTAAGGAAAAAAAAAAAATCTGCTTGTTACCGTGAAATAGATTTTTAATGCCCTGAAGGCTTTGTAACCACAATGCCCAGCTGAAGTGCCTGAAATACAAAAGAAGCAAAAGCTTTCAGAATCACAGAATCACAGAGTGGCTGAGGTTGCAAGGGACCTCTGGAGTTCATCTTGTCCACACCCCCTGCTCAGGTAGGGACACCCACAGCAGGTTGTCCAAGTCAATATTCAGGTGGTTTTGAAGATTTCCAAGCAAGGAGACTCCACAATCTCTCTGGGCAACCAGAAAGCTTATGTTTTAAAGCACAAGTGAATAATGTGAAGGATGAGATAGATATACAATCCTCAAGATACGCTGAGACTCAAGTCTGCATTAAGAAGTGGCAGTTCTCTTGGGGTTCCCTTCCCACTGGATGGAGGTCCTGTAGACACCCAGTGTAAGGTCCATAGCTCACTTCAAGCAAGGCTCTTAGCTGGAGGCCTTGAGGGAGGTGATTTTATACTCTTTTTGTCTTTGAATTGTCTCTTGTCTCTTCTAGCCACTGAGAGGAAGTTTGAGGGAAAGTTTTTGAAGGACAGTGTTTTAAAAGAGAGGAGGAAAAAGAAAGGAAAGCAACGGCTTCTTCCATTCTACAGTGACCTTTCACAGTGTCTTTATTTTATTTCTTTACTGAAGGAGAATTAGTTACAGAATCAGAGAATCACAGAATGGCCAAGGTCAGAAGGGACCTCTGGAGATCATCTGGTCCAACCCCCCTGCCAAGCAGGATCACCTAGAGCACATTGTGCAGGGTGGCATCCAGGCAGGTTTTGATTATCTCCAGAGAAGGAGACTCCACATCTTCTCTGGGCAACATTTTACAGTGCTCTGTCACCCTTACAGTAAAGAAGTGCCCTCTCATATTCAGCCAGAACTTCCTGTGCTTCAGTCCATGCCCGTTGCCTCTCCTCCTGTCACTGGGCACAACTGAAAAGAGACTGGTTCCATCCTCTTGACACCCTCGCCTCAGATATTTATATACATTGATGAGATCTGCCCTCAGTCTTCTCTCTTCTAGGCTAAACAGGCCCAGCTCTCTCAGCCTGTCCTTGTACAACAGCTGCTCCAGTCCTCTCATCATCATTGTAGCCCTCCTGTGGACTCACTCCAGTAGCTCCATGTCCCTCTTGTGCTGGGCAGCCCAGAGCTGGACACTGCACTCCAGGTGTGGCCTCACCAGGGCTGAGTAGAGGGGGAGGATCACCTCCCTTGACCTGCTGGCAACACTCTTCCGAATGCAGACCAGAGTGCCGTTGGTCTTCTTGTCCACAAGGTCACAGTGCTGGCTCATGGTCAGCCTGCTGTCCACCAGGACTCCCAGGTCACTCTCTGCAGAGCTGCTCTCCAGCAGGTCAGCCCCCACTCTGTGTTGGTTTTTGGGGTTATTCCTCCCAAGGTGCATTAATAATAAATGTAATGGCAGTGCTGTGGGAAGCATGAACTTGATTAAATTAATTACTATCACAAAAATATTAAACCCAAGAAAATCAGACATCCCACAAGGAGGCAATACTCCAGGTAGAGAGTTACAACACTTGGTGTGTGTAAGCAGGGTTAACAGGTAGTAAAGGAAGGAAACACTTCCAACACTTCCAAAGGCAGAACTGAAGAACAAAAATCACAAAAATGAGGAGAAAATGCTAGAAAGGCACTAGCTGTGCTATATCTCTAACTGTGCTCTGCAAGACCCTGCAGGCCCATCTCAGTTATTTGACTCAGTATTTATTAGTGACCAGAGACACCAAAAGGCTATTCTGTTTTTCATAAAGAGATAGTCCCTTCACCTCCAAAGATATGGCTGATCTGATGTTTGGGATGAAATACTGGCAACTCAGCAAGCATGATTCTAACTCTACAGTGTGTGATAGTTTACTAATAGCAATAGCAGGAGCATGTTTCATCAGCTTGTCCACCCTACAGACACAGTGCTTGTGTGCATTTCTTGTCAGCTGCAGTTCTCCTTCCTTCCAAAAGAAGCCTTGGACTCCTTTATTTATTTGCTTCCTAGGTTAGCCATAGTGGTTTATACTATTTGAAAGCAAATATTAATACGCTACAGTACATTTCTGACTTTGGGGGTCGTAATAATATAAAACCACTGTACATTCTGTTTTTCTACATTGCTTTCTGCAGATTGAGAGTCAGTCACTAATGCTAGTGACAATAAGGCTAAGACAGCAGCTGATCTATTTCCCTACTCCAAAAATAGGTATTCTCAACCAATGTTCCAAAAAGACTTTTAAAGATGGACATCCTGTAGCTTCCTATGCACTGTAACCATGCTTGCACTTGCTTACATGTAGAACATTTCTCTACAACCTAACCTTAAATCTTCTTTGCTACTGTTTGCATGCAGGAGTTGCTACCTGCTCTTCAGAGATACAGAACATACAGCACAGCACACCCTCTTGCTGCTTTTAGCAGCATTTTTCTTGCTAGGAAACTTTTAGCAAGTGTCCCTTTGGGCTGCACTCCTTTGAATGACGGAATATCACCTTTCAGTCTTTCTTCACAGGCAGTGTTTTCTCAGATTTTGTTCTACTATGGGCTCTCTACACTTGTAACACATTTCTTTATGTGTGCCATGCAAAAGTGGAGTCTACAGTCCAGCTGTACTCTGTCATGCTCAGCAACATGGTAGGATTTCTTTGTGCACATCACATAGCCCAGCTTTTATAAATCCCACCATAAGCTTCCCTTTTTTACAATATCATGACACAGTTAACTTCTGTTCACTGTGACCTGCAGATCCTCATCTGTGGTACTGCTGCCTGTCTGATTGCCGCCAGCTAATTGGGGTAGAGACTTCCACTTATCTTAATTGAATGGCAGCCTATTTATTTCAGCCCATTAATCTCTATTCATTGAGACCCTTTTTTATTCTGCCCTTGCCATCTAAAACATTTGCTATATCTCCCAGCTTAGACATATGAAAGTTCTGCAGGCATCCTCTCCTGTTTTTCAACCAAGTCATTACTCAAGGGTAGACAACACAAGACCAAACCTTGCACAAACCCACTTCATAAGTGTGCTCAGGCTGGTGGTGAACATTTGATTGTTGTTTTCTAAGGTTGTCTATTCTCAAGACCTGTGTCTGTTTCAACAGTTTCTCCTGGACAATGTTTCTTTACCTTGCTTATGAGTGTACCATAGGAAGTACAAAAAGGCCCACTAAAGCTAAGATGTGATATATCTCTGGTTATTCCCTTTATCATAAAGCTATTTATGTTGTCAGAAAAAGGAAATTAGACAGGTTTGGCATGACTTCTTCTTGACAAATCCATAGTTGCAGTTACTTACCACCTTGTTAATTTCTAGGTACTTTCCTAGAGCGTGTCCATTAGCAAAATGTGGATAGCGCAGTTTGGGGTAGTCCCAGGGGTAGTGAGTTAAGGGAGGACTTTCAGGATCTTTCTGTTTTCTTTGATTTATCTTCTCCATTAATATCATCACTCAGAAAGGCTCTTTGCCATAATCCTCCTCTCTTTTTGAAGAAGAGAAGACAACACGGTATGGCCAGAAGTCATAGCATGACTCCCAGATTCTTTCAGCTGTATGTGTTTACTGGCACTACGGCACTGTATTGCTAAAGACTTCATTCTCCATGGAGAAACTTTTGCACGTCACCACTTCAGCAAAATTGCTGCCCACACTCTGATCCTTTATGATGTTAATAGTTTGACTGACAACATTATTTTACTTTATGTAGGTTGGGACTGAACCAGCTGTGAAAATTCTTTTCTTATGGCCTGGGGCTACAAATGGGAAGGAAGGAACACGAGGAGGAAGGACAAGGTAATAAAATGTTTAGGCATATGAATGTGACAGGAAAACATGTGGGCAATATTTTGTGTCATTTACAGAGAGAGATCAACTGCCTATGCACGTAAGAACATAAAAATGGCCAGATCTGCATGTGAATTGTAGAGGTGTAATGAGTGCCATAACTCTCACTTAACACTGTGTGTTTATTTCTTTGCTCATTTAAAAAGAGTTGGCTGCAGTTGGACTTTATTCTTCTGAAGAGGAGAGAAACAACTCCATAACAATACTTGTGGTCTCATGTTTTAACTGTAATGGCAGACAAACCAAAGCAGGTCTGGAGATGCTTGCTGCTTGCTCTGCCTCCTTCGTTAAATAGAGTTCCAAGCCTGACAGCCTGAATGCCAACATTTCAATTGTTTTAGACCAGATTATATTTATGCTGTACCTGGTCATGGGCCATGGGCATGAATTGCAGAGCTGTGAGCTTTACAAGCGTGCCTGGTGTCTTTTTTTCATCTGAGCACAGCACCATAACCACCATGGGTATCAGCATACAAACAAGAATAAGACAGTATTGCCTCCTCACCACTGTCATTTCCCTCTCAAAAACGTACACTTGAAAGAGGTCATTTAAATGTGATCCTATTCCCTTAAATGAACATTCTGTCTCTTTTTGTTTTTATACTACAGTGCTTTCAACTTTTCTTCCCATCATTAAGCCATTTGAGTGAAATACTGAACTGATTAATGTGGCATTTTCCACTAAACTGTTTCAGGAAATGCTGCACCTTACCAGTGGGATGCTTTTGAATAATGTAATCTCCTTAGTATAATTAAAACTAAGTTCTGAAGTTAGTACCTTTTCTCCCTGGAGACGCTCATCAAAATGTCAAGTGTTCCTTCTAGTGGAACTGCAAACCCATAGTACAAACAAATATATTTATCCACTGTTCCTTGCAAGCAGGAGACCTTTGCCTCTATTCTCTGTCACTTCATTTTTAACATGAGTAAATAGTGCATGAAATAATAAATAGTCTCTATGCACAGAACGACAGACTATTTAAAAAAGTTTAAAGAGTAGAAATGAAGTAACATAGGTAACAATGATAAGTCCTTGGTTTGTTTTACTAATGATTCCTTCCAAGTATGGCTCTTAAAGTTTAGATTCTTATCTACAAATGAAGCAAATTATAAGAAACAAAACATTTGCCTCCCCTAGACTTCTTAGGTGGCTTATTTTTTTTTCCTTTTTTTTTTTTTTTTTTTTTTTCTTCTTTTTTAATTGCCTTACAGAAAAACAGGGCTGGGGTGCCACCACCTGGAGACCTGAAGCAATGTTGTGTGCGCTTTCAATTTTCAGAGAGTTGCAGAGACTCCACAGATGTTTCTGTTTGAGAAACCCGACAAAATAAAAATAATTAAAATTAAAATTGATTGCTGTTATATTTGCCCCCCAAAATCCTGACTGTGTACATTGTATGCACACCAGGTCGATGTATTAATTTAATGAAGAGCTTGCTTTCCTCTCTTGCATTTTATGCTGAAATGCCCAGAAAGCCAGGACTGGGCTGTTACTGTAATGCCCAGATCTGAGCCATATGATTATAACAACTTGCCCTGCAATCACAAGGCACTGGGTACAACGTAAGCTCACAGCCATATTAATTTGCACAGACTGACAGATTCTGTGAAAACTATTGGAGATTTTTTGTACTTTTTCTTACTTGCTTTTCTTGATTTAAATTAAAACCCAGCAAGGAGTTACAATATGCACTTAGGAAACTGAATAAATTCCAGCTAAAAACCATATTGCATATGTTGAATTGGCTTCTCTCCAGTATTTTATTATTATTTATAATTGCTCTTATTTAGAGCTGGTGTACTCTGCATACTGTTAGCTAGAGATAAAGACAGGACAGTTAAATATCTGTTGTTAATTAGCTTCCTCTTCCTAAACTATCATATATAAGTCACTGAAGTTATTATAGGAAACAGCACATACTTGTGCAATAAGCACCAGAAGATCAAAGCTTTGTATTCTTTTATCTTGTTTGGGTCATCTGGGATATAGGCATCTTGTCGGAGCTAGTCAGGTAAGATCCCTCTGTAATTGGTGGTGGCAGCCACTTCTGGGGTCCTTCCCCTCTGCAACACAACACAGTTTCCTAAAACAGGTGCAACAAACCACCTCCTGGAAATGCCTGTCTGTCCTCATTAATAACAGAGACAGCCTGGACACCTTGTTCCTGGTGACCTCAATTTACAGGCTGCCACCTACAGGGAGGCTGTGCCTCACCCTGTAACTAACATCAAAAAGGGAATCATTTAAGCCTAGTGAAAGTAAAGTCTGGCCTATGTACTGCTTACCAGACACTGAATGAGAGATATCTGATAAAGCTTGAGTGGAAAATTCTCCAACCAAACCTGTAAACATGTTGCTTTTATCTCCAGCGATGACATTTCCATATGTGTGCATTAGCCACAACTACTCAGTACTTCCTACACCTAATCCTCCTGTTTACCACTTTACCTGCAACACCCCTATGTTGTAAGATCGCCAGATACTGGGGGAAGGAATGTTTGACAATACTGAATAGCTTAAAGCATAACACAACTTCATTAGTGTCTTGTAAGGACAATTCACGTTCAACCAGTCCTATTGCCTACTTTACAAACATTTCAAACCTTGCACATCAATGCTATACAACGTTAACTGTCCTTTCTAATCCCATAATGGAAACCTATTCCTTTTGTATATGATAGATAACCACCATAAAATAATTTCTTTCGTTTATTGGACTATTATACCATGGCTGTTAAGAAGCTCTGTGAAGAAAATTTCAAGCTGAGTCTCCTTAAGCCCTTTTAGTTGGTATATGTCCTTTAGACTACAAGACATAACATCAATGTGGCTGCCAGTTATCCTAAGGGAGCCTTTGGGAAACTAATTTGCAAATACACAGGATCTTCCTTTTTTTGCAGGAAAGACAAAATCATCAAGAATCCCTTGGCTGAGGTTTGTATCCCCCTTTCCCAATATAAAGTATATATATATATATTTTTTTTTTACTTGATTAGACAATCTTGAAGGTGTCAATCTCCCTATTGTGGAATGTCCCCACCATGATGTTTAAGAGCCCAGGACAGATCTGTGACATTAGTTACGTGGTTGCATCTAAGTTCAACAGTACCACAGAACATCGCTCAAAGTGGGACGTGGTCATCATGAATGGTCACCACATGTAACAGTTGTGAGCAGTTGCAAGAGCCCCTGGGCTGCTTTTGGCCTAGACTATCCTGCACCCTCCCAGAGGGCACCTGCACAGATTTATCTGCAGCCGTGTCCCCTCAGCCACCCTGGTGAGCCCCTCAGCTGCTTCTGCCCACCACACCTGAGCCATCCTGGGCATGGGCATCACCACCCCACACCTCTGATCACCCACAGTACATGGGGCATCTGAGTTGCTGTCTTCCTTGAGGACCCAACAAGCCATCCTGACGCCATGGGCAGCTGACATCAGAACAGCCAAAGTAGGGCAGACCACTAAGAAACAAATAAACTCAGAAGAAGAGACTAGATCTAGACAGATGAAAGACATAATAAAATCAACTAGTATTAACAATGGACTTGATTTAATGTACAGTGTATGAAGTAATGAAGTACTCATGGATGCTGTTAAGGCTTTTTTTTTAACCTACATCTATAAACATTTAAGTTATAACATAGAATAAAGGATAATAAAATAAATAGAAGGAATTACAATGAAAAAGAAGAAGGTTGAAGGTAACAATTATTACTGCAGTTACTGTGGACAAGATAACTCTGGAGAAGAGAAGACTTCAGGGAGAACTCATTGCAACTTTCAATACTTAAAGATGTCTTATAAAAGGATGGAGAAAGACTCTTTACTCAAGTAAATAATGATAGGACAAGGTGGTATGGTCTTAAACTAAAAGATGATAGATTTAGATTAATCATTAGGAGGAAATTCTGATGGAACTTGGATGTCTTGAATCTGTCTCACCATTGTAGCTCCTACATGTTTCTTGGTCCACCAAGATAGCCTCATGCTCTCACAGAATCACATAGAATGGTTGAGGTTGGAAGGGACCTCTGGAGATTATCTATACCAACCCCCCTGCCAAGCAGGGTCACCTAGAACATACTACACAATATCGCACCCAACTGAGTTTTGCATATCTCTAGAGAAGGAGACCTCACAACCGCTCCAAGCAACCTGTTCCATTGCTGTTACCCTCACAATAAACAACTTTAATTTAAATGGGCCTTGTCATTCCTCATCACATCCCTGCATCCTCTGACCACATCTCTATATTCTTCCCCAGTGGCCTGTCCCCTTTTCTACATTCTCTATATTTCCTTCTTCCATTTGAGTCCCTCCAGGAGCTCTTTGCTCACCCAAGGAGGTCTCTTGCCCCCTTTGCTTCCCTTTTGCCCATAGAAATACATAGATTTTGAGCTTGGAAGTAGTGATGCTTGAATACTGACCAGCTCCTTTGGGCCCTCTTTTTCTCTGAGGCCTTAACCCATGGGATTTCTCCAAGTAGATCCCTGAAGAGGCCAAAGTTTGCTCTCCTGAAGTCTAGAGTTGAGATCTTTTTTGCCCTGCTTCCTCCTTGTGAGATCTGAACGTCTCACGGTCTGTGCAGCCAAGGCCGTCTCCAGCCTTCACACCTTCAACCAGCCCATCTCTGTTTGCAAGCATAAGATCAAGCTCCTCCCCACCCCTGGCTGCTCTCACTCATCCTGAGTCATGCAAACAAATCAACTTTCACCTGTGTTTAATCATGCTCATAGTCCTTTAATTTCAGCTGACAGCCCTGTGCAATACCAGGAACAGATTTACCTGGGCTCAGCTAACACCAGGCAGCTGGGCTCCTGCACCTGCCTTAGTTCAAGCCAATATCTCTGCCCTTGTATGTACCAGTGTGGTATGCATGGTATGCCCTTGGCAGGGAAACCTGCAGGTTACCCACTGCACTAGCTTCTGTCAAAGGCTAGTGGAATAGCTTTGGTTTGTCCCGGTTGTGTTTTTTTCTTATTATTATTTATTTTCCTTTTTCTGAAGGACTTATAAAGGCCCATATTGCATAAACGAATGCTTTAATATTGTGGGGGTGAATATCTTAAGAAAAAAAACAAATTAGCATCAAATTTGACTCATTATTTTTTACATAGGGTCTGCTAGAGACACAAAGTTTACATTTTTAATTTAGTAAAACAAATGTGCAGCATGTGAAAGTTCTGGTTTGTTATAACACTGTTCATGGGTGTTTGGGCTATTGGCATTTTAAAATATTATTTAATTTATTTTAGAAAAAAAAATCTGAATGTGATAAATGATTCTGTAAATAAAATTAATTTTACATGAATGTATTCACATAAAAATAAATTCACTCTAATGAAATTACTCAGTTTAATAAGGACGTGTATGATTAGGTCATATATTGAGAAAAGAAAGCTGAAATAATAAATTTGCCTCTAAAACTAAAGAAAATTTTTTAAAAAAACTGTGTTTCTGAAATACTTAAGTTCCCACTGTATTGATTTTTTTGAGATACCACTAAAGAAATGCCATTTATACATCTATCCTACCAAATGTTGAATTTGTCTGTAAAACCAGCTTTTCCTAAAAGGAATATAAACCAGGCTGTTAAAGCCAAAATGAGCACCTCTCGGCTCCGACTATAGAATATCACAAGAAAACTTGTGCTTGTTTGAGTCCTTAAAAGACAGAAATCTTCTTTCAAACATAAAATTGCACTGAGATAGGTCTGACACCTGCTTTGACACCGGTTTCTGCACAAACTGACTCAAACAGCTCTGAAATCTTCCTTTTTTTTTGTAGGTGTTTTCACTGGTTCACTATGGATATGCAGCAGCACAACCAAAAATAGATCTTAGCCCCATCAAATCTATTTTGATTGCAAGTACTACCCTGCAAAGAAACAACTCAAAGTGCCTTTTCAGCCAAATCTTTTGCTCTACTTATGAAAAGGCTGTCAGATCTTAAGTTTAATTGGTATCATCTTTCTACAGTCCTACGACTCATTGGTTTAGAATATATTAACAGAGATTTTTTTTTTTACAAAAAAAAAAAAAAAGACTGAAAAGGTTTTTTGAACTAGCTCCTAGAAATTTTTTTAGGAAACACAAGAGGAAAACTGCTTAACATGCCAAGCCTAGAGGATTGGGTTAAACCAGAAAGCAATGAACGACTAAAGAAACTAGAAAGGGCTATTTTGTAATATTGTCCTTTTAACCACAAATAAGGGTCACAATAATAGAAGCAATTTTCAAAAGAAAATAATTTTAATAGAGTTGAAAAAAAAATAATGCATACAGGTGAATTCTGATAGAGGGGCCTGGCACATATCAATGCTGCCTTGCTGCTCTCAAAGAGGAGCCTAAGTGGTGATGCTGCAAATTGGGCACCAGTTGGGTGATGCTCCCACTCATGCAATGCCAGCCCTCCTTCATTATCCTTCTGCAGGGTGGCTGTGGAGTGGGCCTCAGGCATGAACACACACATGTTTAGAGAGAATGCCTACCTGCCAGCATCCCTAGCACTGTGTTCATCCTCATAACGCATCACACACTGCACAAGTTTTCTGATGGTGGGGAGAAATCCTGTCAACAGAACAGAGTGATCAGGACCTCATGAATCCATCTTGAAACCATACTTATATATGTCAGGACTTCTGAGAAGGAAGACCATGCTTGAGAGTACATGTGCTTCTACTGTTCAGTGGCAAAGTCCATGATTTCTCAGCCTACATGGCACAAGCCTCATTTCTCTGGATGGGTCTGCTCAAGTCTCCATGTGCTTCCCTCTCCCAGCACTCATCCTTTTTCCTAGGCTACTTCCAAAAGCCACTTTAAAGCATCCCTGTCATGTTTGCTCCTCCCTGATAATCTTTGGCATAACACTATACTGGGCTGTGCAATCTCACAAATCCACAAGCAGTTTCTTTTCCCCATACATCATGCCACCCATGTACTTTCGTACTGTAAGTACTGCATCTGGGGTCCTTCTTCTATAGGACGGCAGGACTAGAGGTGGGGGAATTGGTAAAGCCCCAGGAAGGTTTTGAGGGACAAGAGGTAACAGATGACTCTGATGGGACAAATTTATTAATTCCTTCAGGAACATTACAAAACTGTAGGTTTTGGCCTACACCAAGAGAAGCAATAAATAAGCCTTAAGGCAACACACACATTACAAGCCATAGTGCAAAGCAGCTACAACAAGGTAAGGCCAGAAGAGGCCGATGCCATTCCCTTAGGAATCTAGGAAATAAATGTTTTCTTGGTCAATAAACCTCTACAAGTCTCCTGGAGGAGTCCAGGAAATAAAATGAAATGTTTTCAGGGCTGAGAGAAACTGTGCATTGTCTTCTACAACAGAACAATTCAATAACATGAACTTAAGTGAGTAGTGTCAATTTGTCCTTAATAGGACAGATGAAATCAAACAAAGACTCCTCACCTTTACCCAAGAACCAAAAACAACAACAACAAAATCAAAGAGAAGTCTTTTAGCACTTGTTTAAGTCCAAAGGAATCAGAAGAAATTTCCAGACTTTTCCAGTTTGCAGATCCCTCTACAAGTTTCCCATGGCTTTGTATATCAATGTTAGATACCTGGCAAAAGCACTATTTCTCTTAGTTATCTCTCAAAGTCATACAGAAATTGTCCATGGACCATGGACATCCACCATTGACAGGTTTCGCCACTGTCCAAGTCCAGAAAAAAATAAACAGAGGAACCTCTAGCTGAGGATTCTCTTTCAATTCCTTCTAACAGATGTAACTGTCAGAAAATTTCCCTTTCCCAGGGTCCTAAGCAGTGCTGAAGCAAGGCTTGGTGGACTGATGTGAAGCTGTGCAAGGTTCACTTTCCGTGGTGATGTGTTGTCAACCAGTTGCCTTTTCCCTAGTTGCCAGAGCACAGCAGAAAAAAGCTCTGTGCCCAGGAAGGGCTGGTTCAATTATTCATCCTATAATGAATGTCCGTGTGCAATTTGTTGTCTTCTTGCCCTGGTGAGCCATTGCTGCTAGTCAGCACCCCCAGGTTTCTATACTGTGACACTTGATCAAGTGGCTAAACCCTAAGTGTGCAAAAACCTATAGAGGGTGGGATGCTTTTGGATGCCTCGAGGTGAGTTAGTTGTCTGAAAACTCAGGTGCCAATGGTTTTCCTACTACCTGTAATGGCAGAGATAAAGCCCTGCCTTCCCAAAGTTTCCTCTCTGGGAGTAAGTTGGCTCATGCCAGATGAACTAAGTTTGCAGACAACATGTAAAACAATCAGCAAAGATGGCCTAAAGCAGGAGTTTTATGCAGGCAGATGTGTGTTATAATTGAAGGTGTTGACTAAAACTGTGACCTCCTCCAAGCATAGCTCTGCATGCCAGCAGTAGAAAAGGAACCTTTCCCAGGCACTGAGAAGTCTGTTTTACAGTCAAATATCCAAGGTGTTTTTGTCACCATTTCTGAGTGCCCTTTTGTGGGTCCCTGGATAGAGAAGTATCTGGTATTTTTCATCCTTTTCATGTGGAAATAAATTGTTTAGTTTCTCTTCAGGAGGTCTGCCACTGTAAATGGGATAATACCGTGTTACTCCTGACCTGTAGACACAACACAGGAAACAAAAATGTTTTTCCTGGTCATTCCCGGGACAGACATGTCACTTCAGGAAGGATGGGTTTTCCAAGCAGGAGTAGTTCATAAAGAGTTGAGCAGCATTTGTGTATTCATTAGTGATCCACCTTCTTTCTCACTTAATTATAATATTTTCTATAATACAATATATATATAATTACATATATATACTATACATAGTTTAATTCACTGATGATTTTCTCCCAGTAGCATTAGAGAATAAATTTAATGCACTAAAATTTCTCTTCAAAGCAAATACATTCAGATGATGTGATACATGTTATTAAAAAAAAATGAATCAAAAAAGAATGGCTCATTTTATATTAAAGTGTATGGCTTGGGTAAATCATATTCTCGGAGGTGCTTTTATTTGACTTTTTGTCTCATACAGAATGAAAATATCTTGGAAACATCCAAAGTTCCCACAAAATACAGAAATTCCAGGGTCAGGTTCTCTGGTCCCGGAGTTGCTGAAGTCTCTACTCACCATGAGATCGGAGTAGAGAGTCCCTGTTACAAATCAGTCTTGGAGTCTGAATGCTTAAATATAAACAATCATAGAATCACAGAATCAAGGAATGGCTCGGATTGGAAGGAACCTTAAAGATAATCTAACTCCAAACCCCTGCCATGGGCAGGGACACCTACCACCACACCAGGATGGCCAAGGCACCATGCAGCCTGGTGTTGAGCACTTCCAGGGATGGGGCATCCACAGCTTCTCTGGGCAGCCTGTGCCAGGGCCTCACCTCTCTCTGAGTGAAGAATTTCCTCCTGATGTCTAACCTGATCTCCCCTCTTTTAGTCTAAGACCATTCCCCCTTGTCCTATCATTATCTGTCTGAGTAAAGTGTCACTCTCAATCTTTTTTATAAGACCTCTTTAAGTATTGAAAGGTTGCAGTGAGGTCACCCCAGAGCCTTCTCTTTGCAAGGCTGAACATCCCCAGCTCTCTCAGCCTTTCTTGATAGGTGAGGTGCTCCAACCCTCTGATCATCTCAGTGTCCCTCCTCTGGACCCGCTCTAACAGCTCCATGTCCTTGTGCTGGGGGCCCCAGCCCAGGACGCAGCACTACAGGTGGGGCTTCACAAGGGCAGAGCAGAGGGGCACAATCCCCTCCCTCCACCTGCTGGCCTTCACCTCTATTGATGCAGCCCAGAATGCAGTTGGACTTCTGGGCTGCAAGTACACACTGCTGGCTCATGGAGAGCTTTTTGGCCACCAGAATCCCCAAGTCTTTCTCTGCATGGCTGCCCCCAGTGAGTTCTTCTCCCAGTCTGTGCTCATGTTTTGAGATTATCCCAACCCAGGTGCAGCACCTTGCACTTGGACTTGTTGAACCTCATTAGGTTTACATGGGCCCACTTCTCCAGCCTGTCCAGGTCCATTTGGATGGCATCCCTTCCTTAAATACTTGTTCTAAATCCCTTTCTGTTCTCTCTCTGATGAGTATGAGCAATAGGTGCTCTAGCTTGCCCTTTAGAGACTTACAGGTGTGTTTTTTTGTTTGTTTGTTTGTTTGTTTTTTGATGTTGAATAATGAACATGTCCTAGGAATGTCTGCTTCTTTGTACTTTAGTTGAGCAAATTTCCACTAAATCAGTTCAGTTGACAATTGCAGAAGGATAAGTTTAATTTTGTGACACTCAGATCAAACTTTTTGTTTTAATCACCAGCTCTTACGAATTAATACATTTTAAAGTGTTTCTCTGCTGGAGAGATCGTAATTTGTTTATTTTAAAATGCTTGCTTGTATCAAAACACAAATTAACCCAGAATTTTTAACACAGCAGCAGTTACCCTTACAAGTCCCATCAAAATATATTAAAAAGCAAGGCACAAGTACAACAGCAATGCTAACTGTATTAACAGTTCAGTGACATAATATTTCCTTGTGAGAAGGAATACAAACCTAGTGATAGAGCTGTTTATTCATTTAATGTAGGATTGTTCAAAACCTGTCAGCCTGAATGCATCATTGCAAACAGACACTAATGCAGGAATGGTGGTCTCCTTCTCAAGCTATTTTTACAGTAGTGTTGATGAGTTTAAGCCAACCAAGCTACCTACACATGGACCCAAGAAGAGCAGAAAGTCTTAGGTTCTAGATTTTGGCGTTTTTAAACCCTCCAGATCAGTGATTTCCAGTCTCTCCCAAGCTATGGAACAAGGGCAACACTCAAAACTTCTCAGAGAGCTTGAAGATAGTCACAGGGACCTGCTGAATCTGAAAACCAAACTTTTTAGCATGATTACAAGGGCCAGTTGTAGACAATTTTATATGATCTCCTGCCTGTCACCCCACAGCAATCACTCTGAACTCTGTTGTAAAAAAAACTGTGTTTTGTCAAGCTAGCCAAGACAACATCTGTCTCCATAAGGGTTCACAAATTAACAAAGCATGACATTAAGCAATACAAAGGCATTCTCATGGATGTATGAAAGGGTCATATATGCTGGCTGAGGCTGAATTCTTGATAAGCTGAGGTAATATTTTCTGAAAAATGATCTTACTCCTGTTATCCATACACATCTGAGACTCAATTCAGTGAGATGTAACAGAATATTTCATTAATTTAAAAAATGAGTTTAATAATTAAAAAATATATGGATCTATATTTGCTCCAGTAAGTGCCTCAGAAGTATGATGGGCAGGTTTAAAAGCAGCAAGGGGAAACTGAGCTTGCAGGATTTCCCTGTTAGTCATGCATCTGTTCCAATGAATCCCATGATGATTCCAGGTGTTTGGCTGAGTTGTTTGCCTGGCCATGTGGATGCATACCACATGTCAAGCGACCTGATAGTGTTTATTTAAAGAATCCTGTCTGCAGAGACATGGCTGCATCTCCTCATGCCCTGCTGTTACAGACAGCTCTTTATTGCCCATGACTCATGACATGATGGGCTAATTACACTAACACAGCCAGTGCATTGTGCAGTCTCATCTCAACACTCCTTTGTTCCATGCTGGCTGACAGGGCTGTTGGCCCATCTCTTGGGTGGTCAGCATCACAAACAAATACCTTGCCTTTTGCCACAAACTCTGCAGCTGAATTGCTAAATGTAAGTGCTGAAATCCTGGTTTGCTACAAGTCAATAGAGGTTTTGTTACTGACTTCTGTGGGGTCAGGTGTCTGTGCACTGCTTGATTTTTGATCCCTATTAGGCAATAGTAGATTAATAAATGTCGCTACTTGCCAGCTGTCATTTTCTGGAAATATCAGTATTTGTATTTACGACTGTTATCTTAAAATTAATTTTTCTATTTTGGAGTTTTCAGAGCATTTGAGAGCATAGGAGTGGATTTCTACCAGCAGCAGAACATCTGCAGGGCTCAGAAAAGGAAACACAACTGGATAGAAAAGGAACAGACTTAATTTATTAACAGGTAATATGCTTTATCCTTCTCTACCTGGTGGCCTGTAACAGGTGCCCTGCAGTCACAGACAGTCCCTGCAGTGAGTTATGCTTTCAGTAGAGCTGCAAAAATAGCTTCTCCACTGCTTCTGGGGCCTTCTATTCCAGTGACAGTAGTGATAATCTTCAATATGGGCAGACAAGCAGAGCACTAAAGAGCATTTTTAGGCTTCTGCTCTGGTTTAACCCAGCAGGCAGCTTAGCACCACACAGCTGCTCACTCACTCTTCTCTTCTCCCTGGTGGGATGCAGGGAAAAAAAAAAAAAAAAGGAAAAAGAAAAAAAGAAAAAAAAAAAGAGGGAGAGAGAGCAAAACCTCATGGGTTGAATTAAAGACAGTTTAATAGGACAGAAAATTAAGGGATAATAATAATAATCATCATCATCATCATATACAAAACAAGTGATATACAATGCTGACTGATGCCTGTCCCCGAGCCTTGCTGTCACTCACCCCCTGCCCCCAGTTTATTTTTCATCATGACACTATGTGGTATGGGACATCGCTTTGGCTATCCTGGACCAGCTGTCCTGGCTGTGTCCCCTCCCAGCTCCTGGTGCATCCCCAGCCTCCTCACTGGCAGGGCAGCATGAGGAGCTGAAACATCCTGGGCTCTGTGCTAGCACTGCTCTGCAAGACCTGAAATATCGGTGTATTATCACCACTATTCTCATCCTAAATCCAAAGCACGGCACCATATCAGCTACTAGGAAGAAAATTAACTCTATCCCAGACAAAACCAGGACAGTTCCTTTTTAATAAATGATTATATGTCCATATTAAAAGCAAGATGTTACTTTCAAATCAAATGTATGCTTTTTGTATAAAGCTGCTGCCTCCTCATCTCCAGCCCCACACTGATCAGGAGATGTGCTAGACCACATATGTGTTTGTCCAGCCTCTTCTCAAAGGAGCTCTCCCAGCATCCAGGGACAGCCTGTTTCAACGTTTCACTGCAGTGCCAGACGGCATTTCCTGATGAATTAAGAAAATTATGGGTAAGTGTAAACCACCTTGGTCATCTCTTGTTTTTCTCCTTACTTATCTTAGAAAATAAGCAAAGGGAAAATAATTACCCTTGGTCCTTTACTATCACCTGAGCAGAGTCCTTTGCAAAGGATTCAGATGACACCCATACATCGTACAAATGTAGGACAGTCAAAAATATTGCTCATTTTAGCTTCACATCTTTTTTACCTTGTTTTAAATGGGGGTAGCTCTCTGCCAAAGCTTTTGTGAATACTATAAAAAATAGACTTATTAGAGACAGGGAAATAAAATATTCAACATTTTTTTCTCTTTACTAACAAATCGCAACAAGAATGAAAAAGTGAGCATTTCACCGAATTAAATTCTCAAAACTTAGACAGAAATAAACCTCCCTGAGAACATCTCAGAAAACTTCAAAAAGATTCTACTTGGGATGTCAAAAACTTTGTCATAACCTCCTAGGGAGTCACAGGGCACATTTTGATTTCATGCTTCTGAAGAATACCTGCTTAAGTATTAATCAAGGGAATAAATCCCTCTCAAGGGTATAGGCAATCTGTGAATTAGTGTGACGCAGCTCACCAGGAGGGCTGGGGTCTGACGTCAGTAGAGAGGAGTAAAAGGAGACTGGTGTCAGCTGCCACCTCCTGAAGGCTTACTTCTTACAGCTTAGCTTACTCGCCTGGCTTTTCTCCACTGATGACTGTTCAGGGAGACCGCATGGTATCTCCTGCACAGCTGATGAACTCCAGTGGTGACCAGTAGTGGTGAGGTACGTCCCTGCTCTCACATCTTTCTTCTCTAGGAAGTAGGTAGGAGTGCTACTGGACAATACTGTCCTGCTGTTTCATACAGCTGTTTCAGACCCTTGCAAGGGGCCATGGCCAGATAGGTAGAGCTGTCCTGTCCAGACCTCCCTGGTCCGAAGACTGATTCAGACAGGGAAGAAATTTAAAATGACTGCAGTGAGTGTTGAATCACAGGCAGGTGTAATTAAACCCTAGAAATTTGTATATTCCTTCTCTACAAAACCGTCAATGAATAATACAATTAAATTTCTCTTATACAGCACTTTTTATATGGAATTTCTTTATGTGTTTTCCCAATATGCAAAATGTCTATTCTATTCTGTAGTTCAAAGCCACCTTCATCCACAATATTTGAATACCTTCCAGAACATGACTGAGTAATATCTGTCATTTGTATTTCCTCCTATTTCAGAAAGAGAATTAGGTGACTAATTAAGTGCTTTTATTGAGGTACTTTTTATTAGTGTTGTATGTAGTGTTTAATGTTGTCACTCTTGAGTATAGGTGAAAGTTATTATATAAGTACACAAGGGAAGGAAGGGTGCAGAAGGCAGACCTTGCTCTTGCCATTGAATATGATAAGGATGTGGTGGTTTTACTTGGGTGGGCAGCAGAGTTCCACCATGGCTGCTCTCTCACTCACCCTCCTCACAGCGGAAGGGGGAACAAATACGATGCAAAGGGCTCAAGGGTTGAGATAAGGACAGGGAGATCACTCAACTATTACCACCATGGGCAAAACAGACTAGGAGTAGGGAAATGGTAAGATTTATTGCCTATTACTAACAAGCTAGAGAAGTGAGAAACAAAGGAAAGAAACAAAAAATGCCTTCCCCACATCCACCCTCTTCCACTTCCTCCCCCCAAGTGGTGCAGGGGAACAGGAGAATGGGGATTGTGGTCAGTCTATACACTCTCACAGAGGCACAAACACCATCGCTTATTGGCTTGGCTCTGATCAGCAGCAGGGCCCTTATGTAACATGGGTCTGCTTCTAGATTCTTCTCACAGAAGCCAGCCCTATGCCACCCTGCTACCAAAACCTTGCCACATAAACCCGCTACGAAGGACTGTGATGGTCCTATGTCCTGAGGAATTCATTTCAGTGTCAGATAGGACCAGAATAACTCTTCCACAGAGGTCATCTTCAGCTCAATGGTAAACGAGCATGCTAGAAACTGAGTTACTAACATAATCAGGTATTTAAACAGCCTACAAAACATACTGGAAACAGTACATTGAAGTCTTTAAGCACTGTGATGGTGACCTAGAACATACCAACATCTCCTACCTAAGCAACTGCCAGTTCTAGGAAACTCAGAAAAGATGGATTAGGGAAAGACATTTCATCTAGATTTGTTTTAAATCTAGAGAACTAAAATGTTTCATTTAATAAGAATCTCTTGAAACATGCATGAGGACAAACGCACAGGCATTTTGCTATTTTTGTATTACAAAATGTATGTGACAACATAAATCCTGTACTTCAAGGCTCAAAATCCTTCAATGCCTGCAGTGTTGTAGAAGCACCTCTCCTCTGAAGATCTCACAGAAGCCTCTACATGATGCCCACTATGAGGTGGTTACAAATGTGAAATAGTGCTGGTCTGGAAATTATGATCTAGCTCGGGCTGAGTGCAAGGGATGGATCATGTAAAGGTAATCTGGACATTAGCCTTTCTTAATGGTTGGTTTATAGAATAACCTAGCAGCCCTACACTATTCCTGTCAATACAAGGAATATAGCAACAAAATGGAAAGGAATTAATCAAACCTTTTTCTACACAGGCTTAAATGGCCAAGGGGTGAACTCTTTGTTTAATCCTCTTTCTACTACAAAAGCAATTAAAAAAAATAAAACAAACAAAACTTTAACAAAAACGTTAAAATAGTCAGTCAGCTACTGTTTTAGAATCCTTTAACATTTGTGATAAAATTGTAGGGTTTTTCTGTCATTTAACAAAAAAGACATTGCTACCTTCTATCCCCTCATCAGAAATCAAGTCTTCATTCTATTCTAATCAAGCAGAGCTTTCAGTACCATTCTATTCTGATATGCAGCAAAAAAGACTCTGACTGTGCTTGTGGTAATGAACAAGGTTTTCTGCTTCATGGATATCTCCTTCTAATGGAGGACCTAAGCACTAAGAAACAACTCACCTATTAATGATTTTGGAGTTTTTTGGTATTAATCACTAATCTTTATATATTTTACTTTGAACTTCATTAGACAAAAAAAAAAAAAAAAAAAAAAAAGGACAGCACATCAGAAAAAGAGAATAAAAGACATAAGCAAATAATCAGCTTCATTAAAAATAAAAAGAGAACTGAGGCAAGCTGGAAATGAAACTGTGTGCTGGACCATGTTATTTAAAAAGTCCTAGGAGAGCAAAAACTGTTAATTTGGCAGCAAATCTCAGTGAATCTGAATAGTAAATAAGCCTTAGATAACGCTAATTATGAAGATGCTTCAAATGCTACTGCTGCAGCTGCCAAAACACCTTCTATAGCTCTATTCTGTAACAACATTTTTATCAAGCATTTGAACTGAATAACATCTTTTCAACAGGCTGACTACAACATTCATATGGCTATATTTAAACAGATTTTGTTAAGCTTTCTCACAGAAACTCAAGAATACTACTGACTTCTGAGTGGAAAAAATGGAATATATAAAATGGAGATCTTATTATTAAAAGATACTTGATCAACAAAGACCCACTGAGATATGAGGTGTATTTTTATATTTCTTGGCCTGAGGAATATCTGGCAGGTTAAAATATTCTAAGTACACATAAAACAGAAAGGTCATTCCAAAAATCTGTCTGGGCAACCAAAGGTCGATCTATACTTTATCCATCCAGAAGTTAAATCACCTCTTTAAACAGATGTTTAGCAGAAAAGCAATGCATGCAAACCTGTACTTACAATTTAATGCCCATTCTCAACATAGTCTACTAATATTTGTGGTTTCTTCTAGTGTTCTTTTTCTTACCAGGAACCAGGTAATTCAGAAATCATATGTATTAAGAAACATAGAAGGGAGTTCCAAGTTGTTCCTGTCTCAGTAGGATTTCAGCAGCTGGAGAGAGGTCCCACTTCCTCTGTGCATAAGTTTTGAAGCTTTTAATTATTCTTAAATAATAAAATAACAATTCCAAATTTTAAAGTGACAGAGTAGCACTTAAAAAATATATATTTATCAAAAGGTATATATTACTGACACTTATCTGTCACTTTGATTCTTTTACTAAGCAGTTGCTTGCATCAAAACATATTGGGCAAACTCAGAGGGTTCTACCATATTCTACATGGACTCTTGTCATGGTGTAAAATGAACGCTGTCAATCCCAAAGGCCCCTGAACAATGGCAGCAAGTCCACAAGAGTCTTTCTCCAGCCACTTCTTGGATACACCAAAGTCTGTGGACTGTCATTCTGTAACCCTTAATTAGCTCTGGCAAAGGTAAATATTACATATTTTCATGCCCTGTGATTGTGTTTTGTCTAATATTAGGTCTGTTGTAACACAGAAAAAAAAATCAAAATGATCAGGTACAGTGACCTTTTTATTAGGATGATACTTGGTTTGGGTATTTTTTTCATTTACTATGGAGCTGCTTTGTCCACTAAGCTGTAGTCTATGGAAATTTAGGGGGGGGGGGGGGAAATTATATGATGGAGAAGCTCTCAAAGTGTTTTTCTTCCTCTTTTAAAGGATTCTTGTTCATTTTTCTCTGCATTCCAGGGAGTAACTGGAATGGATAGAGCTCTGCCTAGGGGTGGATGAAGAGTTGAGAGGTTATCAGTAAGGATTAAAGCCCTGTCTTTCCCAGCTGACACTGTTGTGGGTGCTTGCTATGGGCCACCTGCTCAGGAGGAGGAAGCAGATGAAACCTTCCACAGCCCGCCATAAGCAGCCTCACAATCACAAGCCCTGTTTCTTATGGGGGACTTCAACCACTGGGTTATCTGCTGGAGAGACCACACAACTAGGATAAGCAGTCCAGAAGGATCTTGCAGAGCATTGGTGATAGATTTTTGACACAGGTTGTCAAGGAGCCAACAAGGAGAGGTGTGCTGCTGAACCTTGTATTAAAAAAAAAAAAAAGATGGAGATGTGAAGGCTGGGGACAGCCTTGGCTGCAGTGACCATGAGATGGTGGAGTTCAGGATCTTGCAAGGAGGAAGCAGGGCTTCTTTGCTTCAGGCTCCACTGTAAAGACCAGCCCTCAAGAATCACAGACCCCAGAGACCACAGAGGAAGTCTGGAGAAAGGAGGACTTTCCTTTGGTCGAAGACGATAAAATCAGAGATCTCTTAAGCAAAATCAGCACCCCCAAATCCATGGACCCCGATGGGAGGCAACCATGAGTGCTCAGGGAGCTGGTGAATGTGAAGTTCATGAAGTTCAGCAAGGGCAAGTGCTGGGTTCTGCACCTAGGAAGGAACAACCCCAAGCACCAGCACAGAGTGGGGGCTGACCTGCTGGAGAGCAGCTCTGCAGAGAGGGACCTGGGAGTCTGGTGGACAGCAGGCTGACCATGAGCCAGCACTGTGACCTTAGGTCCAAGAAGGCCAATGATATCCTGGGCTGCATTCAGAAGAGTGTTGCCAGCAGGTCAAGGGAGGTGATCCTCCCCCTCTACTCGGCCTTGGTGCAGCCACACCTGGAGTGCTGTGTCCAGTTCTGGGCTGCCCAGCACAAGAGGGACATGGAGCTACTGGAGTGAGTCCAGAGAAGGGCCATGAAGATAGCGAGGGTACTGGAGCACCTTTCATATGAAGAGAGGCTCAGAGAACTGGGTCTGTTCAGCTTGAAGAAGAGAAGACAAGGGGGGGATCTCATTAGTGTGTATAAATATCTGAAGGCAAAGTGTCAAGAGGATGGGGGTGGACACTTTTCAGTGGTGCCCAGCATCAGGACAAGAGGCGACGGGCACAAGCTGAAGCGCAGGAGGTTCTGGCTGAATATGAGAAAATATTTATTTACTGTGAGAGTGACAGAGCACTGGCACAGGTTGCCCAGGGAGCCTGTGGAGTCTCCTTCTCTGGAGATATGCAAAACCTACCTGGATGCCATCCTGCACAATGTGCTCTAAGTGATCCTGCTAGGCAAGGGGTTTGGACAAGATGATCTCCAGAGGTCCCTTCCAACCTCAACCGTTCTGTGTGATTCTATGTCTGTGTGAATATACTTAAATAATACATAATTTATGGAATGTAAATTTGTGGTATATTTTGGAGCTAGTAATTTAGCTAAAAGGTTTTATTTAAGTATTATAAGGCAGTTAACCAGTGACAGCAAGCAGAAAATGGAATTTTCCAAGCTCCACTTTGAAGATTTTTCTCCCGATATTATACAAAACAAATTAGGTTCTTTCTAATAGAAACATAAATAGACTCTCGAATGTAGCAACCTCATTGTGTTGTGCTTTCAGGGAGCTTGTCAGCAGCTGTCTGATCAACTCTGATCTTGCTTCGCACTGTAAACTTCAAAGATGTTTTTTGTGGCTTGCAATAAAAATAAGTGTCAGACTCCAGCATTGACTGTTTCTGGTTGATGTCTTCTGGGAACAACATACTGCAGAAACACTGCCTGTGGAAGCACTTGGTAAGACCCAAACAATTTTGTTTCATGCTGTTCCAACAACTCCTATTTGCCCCTCTTGTTAGTTTCATCATTTAGTATTTTAAATAAGTAATTTTCTCTCAAAACATGTATAGTGGCTTGAGTGCCAAATTTGAAAAGTTTATCATTAGACATACCAACATCAGTCCACATTTGTTTTTAAATACTATAGGCCATATCTTCAACAGATCCCAATGCTGCAATGACTCTACTTCTTCTGTGCCATATTGTGTACTCATTTACACGGGTGATGTTCATCTGCCACCATTACAGAGTAGGGTTGGGGCTGATGAGAAAAGAACGCTTCCCACAGCAAAACACCAACTTTAGACTTTTTGAAAGCTGCACAGCTTTCTCGAGTTTTCCTTCGGCAAGTAATAATTTTACTCCTATTCTTGATTTAAGCAGCAATCCCAATCCTCACAGCTGGAATTTGAGTCAACTCCCAGAGACATCAATTAGAAACCTACTTTAGCTAGAGTCATATCTTGGTTGAAAGCTCTCTCTGCAAATAATTGGCTGGGATGTGACTTGCCCTCTCTGCAGACACCATGAAGACATGAGTGTCCATTATCTATGTATAGAACCTTTAGAACAATACATAATTAAATATAATTAGGTTGTTCTTAAGTAATAGAAAAGCTGTCATCATCACAGAACATCAAAAGCTTTTTAAGAACATTAACGGCATGTGTATAATGGTATGTGCACTCCAAAGATGTGCTCCAAACATGTTAAAGGGCAGTAAAAAGGAATTTAAGAAATTATTAATATATTTTTTTATGTGCACTTATGTGCAATTCATTTATTGTTGCAGTATGATTGTCCCATGGAATATATAATCATATTCTATGTTAACCAAATGAGATGTTATATATTATGTATTTTTATACTAATTTGTTGTAAAAATAATGACTGGTGAGTCGTTAGAGTGACATAAAATATGAGTACATTTCACACACAATATGAGTTTGCCAAGGTCACTTGTATACTTGTAAAGCATTTTAAAATAAAGATTCATATGTAAATGGTATTCATTTTAGGTATTAGTGAGCACAAAGATATTTAAAATACACAGAATTCCCATGTAATATGGAAAGTTTAGTCAGTGCTGGTTTCACTGGATTAAAAATCAATACATCTTTTTGGTGCTGTGACCAATTTAGATAAAGTGATCCAGATACTAGTTATGGATACTCAAGATACTCAAAATGGAGACTGACTGAGCGATCCTATGAGCAGTTGTTTTTGTTGGGATATGTTCCGGAAAGACTGATATGGCAACAAATGATTTCCAGGCACAAAATAGCCTTGCACATGCATACCATGTCTCTTAGGATCTAAACAAAACAAAGTCTGTGCAACTAAAATGACGAGGTGAAATGCAGAGAGAGGAAAGGAATCTTTTCCTATGCCATTCTTGGTATTTTCTCCCATGGTTTTTAATATTTTTGATGTTTGGGGTTCTGAAGTACTGCTGAAACAAATGTAATTACACTGTATGAAGCTACTGCAGTTACATTCATTGTTTCTTCTTATTAAAAAGAAAACTTTAATCTCAGAACATGTACAGAATGTTCAAAAAAAATCTAGGCCATAAGAATATTCAGGATAAGTTTAAGCTACAAGGCAATGACAGTTTCTTCTTAATCTATGAAAGAGGATTTCTTTTCATGTATCCAAAATGATCTGTACTGTTCAGTTTTAAAATTCAAAAGCTTTTTCTTCTCAAAAAGGAGTAAAACTCACAAATTCTTTTCCAGAATATTAACTAGTAAGTGGACTATCTTAAGGTGGTCTCAGTCATCTCTTGGGAGATACTGTCTTTCTCAGCTATACTGCTTCCAAATATATTTGCCAAATGAAAAGGGAGCTGGTACCTGCTCTCAGAATTTTATCAAAACTTATCACAACAGGGTAAATATTATCATCTTGGTCAAGACAATTTATTTCAATTTAAGAATTTAAAAATCTTAAAACATACAAAAATATTATTTGAATATGCTGGATTTGTATTTCTTTGAACTGTTCTTAGAAAAGCATTCTATAATCTTTTCTTGTACATCTCTTGTACATTTATGCCTCTTTCTTTTAAGTCATCTTCGCTAAACAAAATTATTCTTGCCATAGATTGAATAATGACCCTAATTCATCCATAGCCCTAGAATCTATTTTTATTCGTCTTCTACTCATTGCCATCTTCCAGTCATGTCTGTTAATGACAACAGAAATGGTGTGCAACACAGATAAATTGTCCTCGATGACTGTAATTACAGATTATACTATTCAGCAGTAAAATCTAAAAACTTATTTTCAGTATAGAAACTTAAGAAATGCTGATTATGAATATAATATTGTTTCTAACTGGGTATGTGTTTTTTTTTTTTGTGTTATTTCCTGTTATTTTTATATTAAGGAATGAGTTTTCCTTTTCTAATTCAGACTTATTCAGACATTTTTTTTTTCTTTAATAGTGCTTAGACTTAGCCTTGCAAGCACTATCAAATTCTTTAAAAGACAGAATTAGTACACTTCAAGGATTAAGTTTGAATTTAAATATTATATTTAGCACTTCACATAAAGGCAACCCAGTTCCAAAAACATTATCAGTAAAATTCCATATATGGTCACAAAATATCACTTCATTTGAAGGATTCCTTGTATCATGAGCATTCTCAGATCTAATTCTACACAACCCGGGAGGAAATCTAGAAACCCATTTTCCACTTAAAGCACTGAGGAAATTTGAGAAATATGTAATTATATAGGAAATCTGCCCTTAAAAAGCTTCTGAATTCTGATTGATCCTGCGGACTGGTCATCTCCATCTTACTGTAAACTCCATTTGAACATAGTTTCTGACTGTCTTTCAAGGACTTAAATCTCAAATGATAGTGATATCTGGCTGATCACTGTCAACACTGTGTATCACTAATTTACTTGGTGTTTAAACAAGAAGACACACATTTTGAAAATGCATCTTTGATTCTGGCCTGGCTGAAGCTAATAAAAACAATTTTCGCTTTGAGCAGCTATGTTTAAGTTTGAAAAATTCTCAGACAACAGAAAGTAGAAATCATTGCTAATGACTTTAAAACTAAAGATACTGAAGAACATTACAAAACTGGAATTTTGGGAAAGTATGTTACATTTACAATGGATTTTGAGAAGCACTACTTCCAGAGCCTGCTGAGGAGCTTGTCTGGAAAGTAGCTGGAACTGCATCATGTAAGATAAGGAAACGTGAAATAGTTGTAGAATATAAAGAGGGTAAAATGAATATGCAAACTATTTCTCCTGCTGGGTCTCACAGAAAAGGATTGGGATGACTTCTTGATGGAGCACTATCAGGATGCTTGGGAACGAAGGAGAGCCTGCCACGCTTCACACTGCAGATGACTTGTAATCTGAAAGAAGTGGAGTCAAGATCCACATCTCTGTTTACTTTCATCAGTGAGAAGCATATCATTAATCTCTATATTTTCCAGTTTTATTACTAGTATATGATAGATCTGTTGTTCTTCTGTCCAATGCCAACGGTTTTGTACGGGCTGATAAATATTTGCCCTGTACTTTGGATACTCATAGTCCTATAAAAATGCTAAGCACAACTATCAATATAAAACCTGAGGAGTAGCATGTCTTATTTTTATTTTTTTTTTCTTTAACTACATAACTTCAGGAAATGAGCTTATAGGGAAAATCGTACATCCAATGGCAGTCATAATAAAATAAAATAAAATAAAATAAAATAAAATAAAATAAAATAAAATAAAATAAAATAAAATAAAATAAAATAAAATAAAATAAAATAAAATAAAATAAAATAAAGTTGACAGCCCTGAAGTTATTAATTTATTTTTGAGACTGTTTCAACAGAAAACAGAGAGAAAGATCTGAGGAGAAAGAGCTCCTTTAAAACTGTTTCAGAACATATCATTGGAAAGGATACAGTTCATTTTAGTAATAAACCAGGACTGAGTAGTGGGAAATATAATACCATTTTGATAAGCACCTTCTTCTTCCATGGAAATAAAAATCAAGCTCATGATTTTTTATTCTTCACATGACAAGAGTCTCTTTTCTTATCTTCCCTGTAGCCTTCTTGTGTACTTCACAATTTCCTCAGTGATTTTTACAAATCTGTTTCTGAGACAGTTGAGCAGGTAAGTTCCTGTTCCTCTCATGCCTCCTGTTGTGTTAGTAACTGAGATATGGGCTAAACAAGAGTCTTGTAGAGAACGACCAGAAAGCTTTTTTCAATTCATTTTTTTTTTCTATATTTTTTCTTGTTGTTGAAATCTAAATTTTCTAGAGAAAAGTTCTGTCATTTGTATATGCATTCCTGATGATGCACTGTAGCAACAGTGAGAATAACGAAGGCCACACAGATAAAGCTCAAATGAGGATCAAGCTGAAGGTTTATATCCACAGAGACTGAGAAACAATGTCAGAAAATGCAATTTGTCTGACAGAAATACTTTTTTTCTGATAAATTTTTGAAATGTTGATAGAATTTCACCTAGAGGGAAGCTTCCTATCTTAATTAAGTGATATAATACTGGCAATGCTCAGTATGAACTGCTGAGCTTTGAAAGTGGAACCTCTCAATAAAGAAAAAACAGAAAATGTGTAAAAGCTCTTAGGTAATGAATCACAGCCTTGAATTAACAGAGGTACTATGTTCATCAGCAGGGGTTGGTGAGATTCCTTAGTAAAACACAAGGCTTTACTAAGAGCCATTTATAACACTATGATGTATGAATATTTACCTCAGTAAACAGTGCTGCACTGTGTTATTTATATTGCTGATTGCAACCAGAGCAGGTTGTATCGACAGTAGGATGACTTCAGTCTTGAACATACAACTTTGTATGTGTCCACTCACAATGATATGTATACCAACTGGTCATTGAAATTCTATGGACTCTCAATACCAGGTACAAACTTGTGCAGCATAAGGAGGTGTAGTGGGTTTACGTGGCAAGGTTTTGGTAGCAGGGGGTCATAGGGGTGGTTTCTGTGAGAAAGATCTAGAAGCCACCCCATGTTTGGGAAAGGCCCCATTGTTTTCCAGAGCTGAGCCAATAAGCGATGTTGTTTTGCGCCTCTGTGAGAGCATATTTAAGACAGGTAAAAAAAACGCTGCGCCACACAGCAGCCGGGAGAGTCAAGGGAGTGAGAAACAGCCTTGCAGGTGCCAAGGTCAGTGCAGAAAGAGGGGGAGAGGTGCTCCAGGCACCGGAGCAGAAGTCCCCTGCAGCCTGTGGTGAGGACCATGGTGAAGCAGGATGTCCCCCTGCAGCCCATGGAGTACCACGGTGGAGCAGGGTTCCACGCTGCAGCCCGTGGAGGAGACCACAGTGGAGCAGGTGGCCCTGCACCGATGGAGGCTGCCAACTGTGGAAGACCCCTGCCGGAGCAGATTCCGGGCCGGACCTGTAGCCCGTGGAGAGGAGCCCACGCAAGAGCAGGTGATCTGGCAGGAGCTGCTGCCCGTAGGGGAGCCAGGTTGGAGCAGTTTTCTCCTGAGGGATGGACCCCGTGGTACGGACCCATGTCTGGAGCAGTTCTGGAAGAGCTGCTGCCTGTGGGAAGCCCACGCCGGATCAGTTCATCAAGGACTGCATCCCGTGGGTGGGACCCCACAGCACAGGGGACGAGAGTGACCGAGAAGGAGCGGCAGAGAAGAAGTGCTGTAGACTGACCATAACCCCCATTCCCCCGTTCCCCTGCGCCGCTCGGGGGGAGGAGGTGGAAGAGGGTGGATGGGGGGGGGAGGTGCTTTTGGTTTCTTTCCTTTGTTTCTCACTTCTCTAGCTTGTTAGTAATGAGCAATAAATCTTACTATCTGTCTTCTTATGCTGAGTCTGTTTGCCCGTTACACTAATTATTGCGTGATTTTCTTGTCCTTATCTCAATCCTTGAGCCCCTTTCACATATTTTCTCCCCATTCCTCTTTGAGGAGGGGGAGTGAGAGAGCGGCTGTGGTGGAGCTCGGCTGCCCACTCGAGCGAACCACAACAGGAGGACATGAAATGCTCATCTTCTGCCAGTACTTGTATTTCCTTCTCAATCACTGTATGTAGGTTGGAGGCCTACTCACACCTCAGTTTTCCTGGGGTACAAGAAACAAACAAGGGCCATAGAGTCAAAATTGGTAATTGGTGTCCTGGTTTCAGTTAGAACAGAGTTAATTTTCTTCCTAGTAGCTGGTAGAATGCTGTGTTTTGGCTTAGGATGAGAAGAGTGCTGATAACACCCCGATGTTTTAATTGTTGCAGAGCAGTGCTTATACTGAGCCAAGGACATCTCAGCCTTTTGCTCTGTCCTGCCAACGGGCAGGCTGGGGGTGCAGTAAGAGCTGGGAGGGGACAGACCCAGGACAGGTGACCCAAACTAGCCAAAGGGATATTCCATACCATCTGACGTCATGCTAAACAATATATAGGGGTGGCTAGCTGGGGGGAGGAGGCCGGACTGCTCGGGGTTAGGCTGGGCATCGGTCAGCGGGTGGTGAGCAATTGCATTGTGCATCACTTGTTTGTACACATTATTATTAGTAGTACTATTATCATAATTGTATTATTGTTATTGTTATTGTTATTGTTATTTTCCTGTCTTTTTAAACTGTCTTTATCTCAACTCACGGGCTTCACTTTTCATTTCTCTCCCCCGTCCCAGAGAGGGAGGGGGGAGGGTGAGCGCATGGCTGTGTGGTGTTTAGCTGCCGGCCAGGTTAAACCACGACAATTGGTTTCATTTTCCAGATGCCAGTTTATATCTGAAAGGCAAATTTAACCCCATCAGAAAGAAGACAGCAGAGATGACACCAGGGTTAGTGGAGTTGTGTTGCTTGGATCTGCGGAGGTCCACTGACTTTCCAGTTGGGGTCCATAACTCTGCATGGTGCTGAAGTCCTCACATCAGTTAAGATTACCAGTTTAAGGGTCATTAGTCTAAGTAAAAATCAGCTTCTAGAGGATGTCTTAGTTTTGTTTATACAAGCCTAGTGGACACTCTGCTTCCCTGATGCACCAATGGTTTCTGTTTAGATAAATTTATCTACCAACCAGTTTCCCATGTCCGGTGGTGTTGAGTCATCCCTTTGGTACAACTTGCTTCAACCTGCCATTTTTTTACTCACTTTAAATAAGCTTTTCTCATAATGCTGCATTATCTACTATGATCACAGGCTTCTGGCATGGCAGGTATCTTGCAGGGACACAAGTTTTCTTTACAAACTAGTCTGATACAAGCAGTTTGTGCTCATATCTGCAATGACAGATCAATAAAATGAATTATTATTACAAATAATAAACAAACAGAATTGTGTGAATACACTGGAACTCCATTTTCAAAAAAAAAAAAAAAAAGCAATACATTGATCATGTATCTACTATGGATCTACTAACTGGCATCATCATCCAGGGGTGTTCTGTTTGCCCTTTGTTTTGTGGACACTGGGACATAGTGGAAAGACTGCTTAACTAAAATCCCCTCTTACTCAGGAAGTTGAGTTCTCATAGTTGCCTTTGTTATTAGATTGTGAAGAAATAGTTACTTTAAAGATATTTTTTCACTTTTTTTTTCTTCTTGGTAGGCTTTTTTTTTTTTTTAATAGTTAATCACATCTACAAACAAAAGGCTACAGTCGTATAACATAACACGTGGAAACTAAACATTCTCTAACATATGTGACAACTTCTTGGGCTGCAACTGGTTGGGGGGGGGAGGGGAAGGGAGCAGGGAAGACAGGGGAAACCCATCTATCCCCATTTCCTCATTTCTCAGTATATTAGTTTTTGTTCAGCAATTCTTTCTTTTCTGTGGATAAGCAATGTGCAAAAACACTTTAACTTTTTGTGTAACCCTTTTTTACTTGGGAGTTAATATAAAGAATTTGTAAATTATGAATGGAAGAAATTTGCAGCATAGAATTTTGTTTTCATCATAACTGAGATCTGTTATTTTGCTATTTGTTTCGTATCAATGGCTATTGTCCTGTGACCAACAGAAAAGAACTAATGGGAAAGTTTCTCATTTAGCTGTACAAGTACTGCACATCCTGGAACTGCTTGCTTTTGTCAGGTTTTGTCTGCTGTTTCTTGTTTTCTTAGCTGAGATTATAACCTTAGAATTAGAAATGAAATATGATAGTAACTGTAACAACCTCAGTAATTACTAACTAACTTCATTTTAATGCCCCTGAAGGGCACTTCAGTGGTTTTGTACATAATTATTTTGAAAAAAAAAAAAGGCCTCCACCTCTTCTGCTAACATATTGAAAGGCAGGGATTCTTTCCTCAGATGTCTTAGTACAGGCACGCCCAAGTTATCAGGTAAATCATAAGGGTGTTGGTTGAATACACAATATGAAATGTATTGCTAAGATAAGAACAGCCATGAAGTTCAAATGTAGTCTGTTAACCTAGGTGGGGGAAAGGCTTTAGACTGGAGGAAAAGGATTTGACATGAGTGTAATAAAAACATAAGGCTTCAAGGATGTGAAGGAGGTCATCTAGTCTACCCACCTGCTCATAGGCAAGGTATATACCATCTCTAAGAGGTATTTAATCTGTTCTTGAATCACCTTCACCAGAGAATTATGGCAAACTCCTGTATAATCTGATTCAGTGCTTAACTATGCTTAAAGCATGCTTAGATACTAAGTTGTTGGTTTTTTTTTTTTGTTTTTTTTTTTTTTCCTAAACCATATCCTAATCCTAGAAATCATTTCCAGGCACATGAAGGAAAACAAAATCACCAGAAGTAGTCAGCATGGATTCACCAAGGGGAATTCATGTCTGACCAACGTGATAAGCATCTATAACAAAATGACAAGCCTGAGGGATGAGGGGGAGGGGCACTGAATGTTGTCTTTGTGGATGTCAGAAAGGCCTTTGACATGGTGCCCTGTAAGATCCTCATAGAGAAGCAGCTGAAGCATGGACCGGATGTGTAGACAGTGAGATGGATCAAAAGCTGGCTGAATGGCTGGACACAGAAGGTAATGGTTAGTTGTGCAAGTCTAGTTAGAAGCCAGTAATGAGCGGAGTACCCTGGGGGCCAATACTGGGTCCAGTCCCATTTAATTTCTTCATTAGTGGTCTGGACAATGGAATAGAGTGCATTCTCTGCTAGTTTGCAGATCACACAAAAAAGGGAGGAGTGGCTGACTAACCAGAGGCCTGTGCAACCATTTGGAGGGACCTTGACAGGCTGGAGAGATAAACTGGCAAAAATTGCGTGAAGTTCAACAAGAATAGTAGAGTCCTGCACCTGGGGAGGAACAACCCCAGCACCAGGACAGGCTGGAGGCCACCCAGCTGGAAAGCAGCTCTGCAGGAAGGGACCTGGGGGTCCTGGTAGATGCCAAGCTGAACAGTAGTCAGCAAGGTGCCCTTGCTGCTAGGAAGGCTGATGACATTCTTGGCTGCATTAGGCAAACTATTACCAGCAGGTCAAGAGAAGTGATCCATCCCACTCAGCATCAGTGAGGCCACACCTGGAGTATTGTGTCAAGTTCTGGGCCCCCTAGCACAAGGCAGACATGGACATAGTGAAAAGAGCCAGTAAAGGGCCACCAAGATGATGCAGGGACTGAAGCATCTCTCCCATGGGGAGGGGCTGAGAGAGCTGGGACTGTTCAGCCCGGAGAGCAGGGGGATCAGGGGTTCTCACCAAGGTCCATAAATACATGAATGGAGGGTGTGAAGAGGACAGAACCAGGCTCTTTTCAGTGGTGCGCAGTGCCAGGACAAGAGGCAATGTGCACAAACTGGAACACAGGAGGTTCCCTCTGAACATCAAGAAGTACTTCTTAACTATATGGGTGATGGAGCACTGGCACAGGTTGCCCAGAGAGGTTGTGGAGTCTCCCTCTCTGGATATCTAAAAAGTGCACCTGGATATGGTTCTGAGCAACCTGTTCTCAGCATCCTTGCTTGAAGAGTAGGGGTGGATCAGATGAGCTCCACAGGTCCCTTCCAACCACAGCCATTCTGTGATTCTGTGATTACTTACCCAGATCTTTGTGGACACAGCAATTGGTTGCCATCACCTCAGCGCCTTCACGTACAGGAAGAGGCTATCCAGTCTTTCTGAATGAAAGAAGAGTCCAGCTTTTCCAGCCTTTTCTCAGAAACCATCAGGTGATGGTTTCAAATAACTGATTATATCATGTGCCCTTCCTATGAACCCTCTTTCATTTGCTTTGATCTTTTCTTAATTCCTGCTGTCTACAACTGGAAGTGAGGCCTCAATACTGCTGTGAAAAGCAAAACAGATACCTTTCTGTTTTTTCCCATGTTATGAATTCATCTGACCTGCACAGTGCTGCTTTTGCAAGAGCATGACACTGGGTTGTATTCATCTTGCTCACAGGATAAACCGGGGGAATTTTCAAAGAATTAGTATTGCATTATGGAGTAGAACATTTGAATATTCAGTTTCTGATTTGTGAGTCTAATATTGTTGTTATCATGTTTAATCTTGTTGATGTATTAATTCTTGGAAATTGTGATTTTTTTTCCACATGCCCAGTATAGCAACTGGCTGCTTGTGTTGGATGCTCTGTTCAGCTACTGTGAGAAGCAGTATGGGGCAAAGTTCCTTAGGTTCAGACAAAGTTTCTCTTTGAGGTTAAATTCTAGAGGTAATCACAATAGTGTCTACAGTTCTCTGTCTCTTCTGACTGCTCCTTCTTTTCAAACATCAGGATACAAAGAAAGAAAGAATGTAACTTTTGAAAAGAATCAGGCTTGAGAAAGAATATACATGAATCTTGTGGATGGGCTATGGAAGGCACTCTATAGGTTATTGTTATGAGCAAGTCCGAAGGGGCTAAAATAAAATTCATGCATCTTTCACAAGCATTTTTACTATTTGCCTGAATTTTCCTCAATGCTGTATTAATAAATAAATAAATAAAATTGAAATTTATTTCTACCTTTTCCAGAAGGAATAAGAAAAGTAAGAAATAACGTTCCTTAAGGAAGTCTCTGGATAATTAGAAGTGTATATGAATTCATTTATTTAAGCTGAAGGAAGAGAACAGCCTTAAAACACTGTCTATCCACATTCAGAACTACACATAAAAAGCATTTATCTCTCCAATATATTTTCCCTATACATGTATTACTTAGTTCAAGCACAAAATAATATGTGTATATATATATTTAAATATATTCTATTAGCTGAATCAAAAATATTTCAGTTGCATTTCTTTCCGCATGCACTTGGTCTGGTCAGCTTGGAAACATTTGAATGCCTTTGTCTAGGTGAAATAACATTGCAGCAGACTCACAGTGTATCGAGGTGTGTTGATATTTCCAAAGGATTCCTATCCTTTGACATCAGTATCTGAGCATATGCCTTTTGTTGAGGCAAAGCATTTTCCTCAGACCACCCCTACCCACAGCCCAGGATACTGCCACTGTGATGCCAGTTCTAGCAAGACCCAGACCTGCTGTCTCTTCTTCTGGGTGGAGAAGAACTTGCCAAAGCATTGATTCCTGCTGGAGCCCTTCTATGCTGTAGTTAAATCTCACCGTAATATATTTTGATCCTGACTGGTGTCCTTTGCCTTGGAATCCATTTCACTGGAGTTTATTTCTCAGGAATTGATGATATTTCTGTTAATCCATGCCACCTACTACAAAGAGCCAGGGTGAGTTGGGCTGCATCAGAAGCATGACCAGCAGGGCGATTCTCCCCCTCTACTCTGTTCTCGTGAGGTCCCACTGGATTCCTGCATTCAGCTCTGGGGTCTCCAGCACAAGAAGGACATGGAGCTCTCAGAGCGAGTCCAGAGGAGGGCCATGAGGATGATCAAGGGGCTAGAGCACCTCTCCTACAAAGACAGGCTGAGAGAGCTGGGGTTGTTCAACCTGGAGAAGAGAAGCCCCAGAGAGACCTTCTAGAGGCCTTCCAGTAACTAAAGGGGGCTTATAAGAAAGCTGGGGAGGGACTCTGTCAGGGAGTGAAGGGAAAGAACAAAGGGGAATGGCTTTAGGAAAAAAGAGGGTAGATTTAGATTAGATATTAGGAAGAAATTCTTTTCTCAGAGGGTGGTGAGGCAGTTGCACAGGTTGTCCAGAGAAGCTGTGCATGCCCCATCCCTGGAAGTGCTCAAGGCCAGGCTGAATGTGGCTTTGGGCAGCCTGGGCTGGTGGGAGGTGTCCCTGCCCATGGCAGGGGGATTGGAACTGGGTGATCTTTAAGGTCTCTTCCAATCCAAATCATTCTATGATTCTATGAATCTCTGATTCATTAAATGTAAAGGAATCTTCAATTTCAGTATCATCTCACCTGTAACTGTATTGGGGTTAATATCTACTTTGTCAGGGAAGATACTGCAGTAATTTTTTCAAGCCCTAGTATTTTTATCTCATTGCTTTGTCAAAGTAAGAAGTAGTAAGACAGTTGTCTGAAAAAACTGTTGGTTTATTCTATCTTCTAAGTTTCATCATTTCTGAAACCTAGGGGAAAAAAAAAGTCTGTAAATACTTCTTTAATTAATATATAGAAAAATTATATATGGGGTGGCTAGCAACAGAAGACAGGACATTAGTAACTTTTAGCTTTTGTAATTATTACCTTAAGTAATTACAAGGTCAGGGATTTTTTATTTTTATTTTTTTTATTATTTTTTATTTCAAGGACAAAATTGTAGGTTTACTATGATCATAACACATAAGATTTCTCTAAAGATAAGTAGCTTTTGTTATGATATTTTGAACATATCTTTATTATGATAAATGCAAGCAACTTAATTTGTCAAGAGCAGTATTGAACCAAATAATCTGCATATATCATTCCCATCTTGTCTAAGGTGAAGTGATAGCATATGCAGTCAAATTTGCAAGGATATAAAAACTAATAAATCTTTTAAACTTTTTTTATATATATTTATTTGACATTATTGAAGTTAAAAACATGCATGCATCCATTTGCAAGCAAACTTCTTAAATTTTCCAAGAAAAACAAGAGTAAACATATATTTTAATTCAATTATCAGATGATTTCATTTTAAGAAAATAATTTTGTAGTGATGATTTTTTTTACAATCTCCTTTTGTTGTAGAAGATTTTATTCAAGCTTGTTATATGGCATAATACAAGTCTGCTTGACTCAAAATATGTATATATATTGTGTTATATATGTATTATATATATGAGTATATATATAATATACTCAAATTCTCTGTTGCAGAAGGATAGGGATAAAGAGTGCTGTTCTAATGACTTTGATTAAAAAAAAAATAAAAAAGTCTATTTTTAATTTGTAAAATTATGCATCATTATAATTAGAAAGCATGCCTCTCTGTGCTTGATTTCCACAGCCAAGGTGCTAGCAGAAGGATCTGTAATGTCAGAAGTCTGTACAAGTGTTTAGAAGAAAGCTTAGGATGGCTGTTTTATCATACTTATTTCATATGTTTACTATCTTCCAGGATATGTGGAATCAAACCCACTGACCTCCTGCAAACTGTCTGCCTTTGAAATATCCTTTTAGTTTGAATTTAGGTCCAGATTGCCTCATGATTGAGAATAAAACAAAACTACTTCAAATAGCGCTTTTTTTTTTTTTTTTTTTTGGTTTCCCTTCTGCAAGTTGTGGAACAGGCATGCTCTACACTGATTTTCTTGTTCTCTGTGTGCATCACCATGCCCAGCACTTGTTTGGGTGTTGCCCAAGAATTACACAAGTACTTCTATTTAATTACACAAAGGTTACACTACATTTATGGAAGGGCATTAGAAGGGAATAAAATCATAAACAAGCATGTAAACAATTTACATGAAATAAAATTCCACAATAAAAACGTGCTTAAATATGTTGTGCGAACAAAAATACCTTAGGTGCCTGTTATTGTTAATGCTGTGTGCTAATGATGCAGAAATATATAGAAAACTCCAGGATAACTTTAAAGAGCAAGTAAAAAAGCCACTCTGTTTTTATGAGGTCTAAATGACTTGCTGCAGAAGCCTTACTAGTGAGGCAAAGATGGGATCTAATCATTAGATTAAGCTACAAGGCAGATGCTTTCATGCTAAAACTATTTTCACCAGTAATACAACACAGGATATTTCCTCCTTTTTCATTCAGCTGAGTAAGTCCAACTGGAACACTGTTTTACTAAAGACCCTTTGAGATTTCCCTTAACGTTTTTGCAGAGTGAAAAGATAGGAGGAAAGAAAAGAAGAGCAGGATGAAGAGCAAATATCCATAGCATAGTTGTTCTGGTCTTATCTGTTGGCAGCAGGAGGCTTGGACGGATATATGGGTCCATCTGCTTTTGCTCATGATTTTTCTGAAGTAGTTTGTCGTCTTTCAGGAATTCTGCCTGTGTTTCATACAACCAGTAGAAAAACATAATGAAATATGACCACAGTACATAACTGCCTTGGGCCAGACACTCAGCAACAGCATTTGGAAGGAGTAAGAGAAGACATCACATGAGCCTGTTGTCTGTAGGTTCGTGCCCTGCTCTTTGGGACTACAAGCCAGGCAACGGTGACCGTTAACACTGCCTACTGCAATAAGCGTGTCCAGTTTTGTAATTTTTCAGCACTTCTATCAATTTGTGACATTTAAACCAGCATTTTTTTTTCCAGATTAGTTACATGTTACAATTAATTCACCCAATGTCCACAAACAGTTATGAATATAGACAAGAGCAAAAGATCTTGTCATTGCAGTTGCAGATATAGAGCAGGAATGAAGGTAGTGGTAAGAGAGGGAAGAGTGCTTTTCCCACATGTACGTTGTTTCTCTTACATCTTCTGCTTTGAGGAGTCAGCATGCATTCACACACTTCTTCACTTTTTGGTTCTTTATCTACTATCCAGCAATGCTCTACTTTTCTGCATGTAGATGTTTCTTATGAATGCAGCTCATACTGGAATAATAAAGCCATAAGTGAGGTTTCAATTTTATCTTTGTATGTGCATTTGTTTTAGGGGCACATTTGTGTAACAATTTCTTTTCTCTATATTTTTGGCTGACCTTCCAAACTCATCAAAGTGTACCAAAGCATCTGTATGCAGAGTGATGTTTTTGATAACATTGGAGGTTCATGAGCCCCTCATTTTCTTAGTGTCTTTGGTCTGATCACGTACCCATATACCAGCCTTATGGATGCCGCTAGAAGGATTCTTCTGAGACTAGTCCTACGAGTATCTTAGGAAGCCACATGGAAATAAGCTAGTAAAAGAAGAATATAATCATGAAAGCAGACCTCTGCATACCCATTCATGCAAATGAGAGGCTTTTGGAAAATCCTTCAATTTGTCCTTAGAGAGCGTATTGAAATGCAACTAGAAAAGCCAAATAAGAAGGTATCAGAGTGGTGAGGGATAACACTGGTGACCAAAAGAGAAAATACAAGCTTTCACTTGAATTTGTTCTGTTAGCAAAACAGTGCTGAAAAACACCTTCTGATGTTGGCATGAATATCTCTATCTCATCAACAGCTCTTTTTAAGGTGTTCAACTGATATATGGCAAGTGCGTTTGAGTTTTGTAACAACAATTTCAGCACCTGTATTCTGTATTACACACATACTACTGTAATGCTCAGGCATATTTGTTCAAACCAGAAGGACGAACCATCCATGTTGTTTCTAATATATAATTAGTTAAGTATAATCCCAAAATAATTGTTATTTAAATGAGTCATCAGTTTCATTTCTGAAGATAACCAGCAGAATCTTACAGTAGGCATTTAATGCAGTGGAATTTAGAGTGGGTTTGTGGAAGACATAAGCTTAGTTGTGAAGACTTTGAGTGACATATTTAGAACGTTTGAACTCCCAGGTAAGGCAGCTATACAAAGTTCAACTACTGCAACAATTTATCATTCAGATGTAGTTATATGAAAACCAGATTTTTATATTCCATAAAGCAGTGGCAAATACGTTAAAATATTTCCTCTCTACAAGTAAGGCGGTTCTCCTCTTTTTATCATTTTCTGATAGCATTGTATAGTGCTATTACTCACAAAGTGTTGTGGCCAGCAGGGGGTAGTTTTCAATAGCAATGCAATACAGATGAAAAGATGCATAAAAGGAAAAAGAAGAACAATAAATAAATAAATTAATAAAAGCAGGAAGAGAACTGTGAGACAGCTCATCTGTTACTACTTTCACAAAGGTACCAAACTGGACAAAAAGGGTGTCAGCCTAACAGGGCAACTGGATTTTCAGACAGCTTCTGGCACCGCTTGCGCATTTACTGATTCTCAAGTAGAAAAAATAATCTATTATTAATGTTGTACTTTCTTTATGTACTGAAACAGGAAACAGGTTATCATGATGACCAGATAAGTTACAGTGCTATAGTGGCTTGTTTTTAATTTTGTTTCCATGTATATTAATATGTAGCTGATTTTTTCACATGCTTCTTTTACCTAACTGTTGACTGCCCTGCACACATGTTTAATATCTGTTGAAGTTATGCAACTAGAAGTCATAATTTCCAAGTAGAGTACGAAAAAGAAAACATTTCATGTATATATAATTACAAACTTGTGATATCATTAATCGTAATAATTCACTAATAGTGTGAAATAGTTCAAATATTTACTAATCAATCACTTTTAAGGCATCAGAGAGGGAGACTGGTATTCATAACTTGATTTGGACATCAAAACGCAATAAAGAATTTTAATTACTGCAGTTGTAATCGTGAAATACAGGCAGACGCTAGTGTCTGCTGAAAACTCAAGCATTCCTGCTACCAGATGAAACATACCTGGTAAATGATCATTTTCCACTACTTTTGGTGTCTTTCTAATCCAAAAGCAGCCAAAGTTTTGAACTGAAGGCCAAAGCTTCAGTAATTGTGTAATTTGTGTGTGTTGTCCAAGAACACCAGGTACTGAGGCATCTTCTATTTAATACTGGATTGAGTATGTGTTTTTAATTGAATATGTAAAAAGAGATATTTATTTAGAATATTAGGTAAGAAAAATGGTACTCAGGAGCGCAGTTTTGGATGTAAACTTGATTTAAAACAAATCAAAACAATTAGAGATCTTTATTTGCATTAGAAAACTTTAATGCTTTGCCCTTATTTAAAAATACTCAGACGTATTTATGACTACTGCTGTTCATCCTCCAGATGAACACAAGCATTTTCTCATCACTGCTGACTTGCTCTATGAAAGCCTCTATGTGTGCTTTATGGCAATAGCAAATATCTCAGTTGTCACAGAGTGTACAACAAAATAATAATTTAGGGCCTTTAAAGTGTCAGCTTTAAATTTTTATTTAAAGTTTGAAATATTCTAAAACAATTTTCTGGACTAAGGCCAAAGCACATCACAGATTTCAGGATCAACTCTAGATTTGATATGTACTTAAGTTTTTCTATGTAAGACTACAATTTTATAAATACTTATGATTGTGTATATGTTTCTAAGACTGAATTTCTTTTTCTTAGTGAGATGGCCTGTATGCAAAATTAACCTTCCATTTATGCAGAGACAGGACTTAAATAATTGTCCAGAAAACTATAGTTACATATCAAAGCTTTCAGTTTAATCTTTATGAAAGACAGAGCAAATAGTATGAAAAATTACTTTTTATTTCTTATTCAAACATTTCAAATGAGGTGCTTTCCAATTACTCCTAATAAAAGAATCTGAATATTTTTGTCTTTACTTTACAGAAAAATATCAGAAAAGATTCAATTATGTTGATCATAAATTTAACAGCCACACAGAGACAAAGCAAGTGGCTATCCAAATCTGACAAGGGTACTTATGCAAGACAAAGTTGGAATTTAAGTCTGTGCAGTAGAAATTGTGCAAAAAGAACGTTACAAAATGTCAGTGCACATCACTGAAGTGCCATGGCTTACAGTGAGCAGAAAAAAAAATAAAATTAATTAAACATTAGCTTCTGCCTAATTTTCACATAACTAAAACATTTGTTGCATTTTGGTTTTATTTCAAAAATACCTATGGGTTAAAAAGAGCATGTGTATCATTAACTCTATTATAATTAGAACAGGCCTTCTTAAAGGCATCATATTACTTGCATCAGATCTTTTTCAAAGTGATATTTCTTTGTGTTTGTCAATAGCCTCAATTAAATGGATAGTGACCAAACTAGAAAAGCAATGTAGTTTTGTCGGACCTTTCTTGCTGCCTTTAGTATCATACTTCCAGCACGAGTGCAATAAGGAATGCCTTCCCATGAAGAACACGATTCAGATTTGGACCTAAATTTCTCATGTGAACAATGAAGCTGGGCAAGGCAAGGATAGGAGAGTACGACACGGTTTTTAAGACTAAAACCAACCAAACAACAACAAAAACCACAGTGTCAAACTTTCACTCATCATTTTTTTTTTTTTTTCCCTAGCAGTTCACCGAGAGGGTGGTTTGCATCATTCAGGGCCAACATAAATAGCAACCAAGTTGTGCAAGACGGTTGTTGCTGTTTAACTTTTTTTTTTTTTTTTTTTTTGCCAGTTCCTCTTCTGTGTACGTGTGTTATTTATGTACAAGTGTGCAGACAGCCTGCAGGAGCCATGAGCTGCTGACTCCGGCTCCCTCCGGTCTCAGCACGGATCAGACGGAGGAGAGGGGGCGATGGGCTGTGGGGGCTGCAGCCCTTGCTGAGCCTCGCTGAGGCATTACCGGCTGCAGGGCGGATTGGGGGGGGATTATTTCTAATCGCCGGGCTCTGCCGTGCCGCGGCGACGAGCCTGCGAGCTCAGCGGGGCCGCCCAAGGTGACAGGAGGAGAGCCCTGAAGAGAAGGGCGGCTTCAGCGCCGCACGGGGCTCGGCACCGCCCTCGGAGGGGACACCGAGGAGCCGGCGCCCCCTTCCCCTGAGGCGAGGAGGAGGAGGAGGAGGAGGAGCAGACCGTGACGCGAAGCCGCGCAGGCGCAGCGCCCGTTGTATCCGGCCGGCGCCTTTTCTCTCTTCCTTCTGCCTCTCTCCCTCCCTCCCCCTCTCCCTCCCTCTCCCCGTCCCTCCTCCTCCTTCCCCCCCGTCCCTCCCGCTCCCTCCATCCCCTCCCACAGCCGCCGCCGCCGCGGTCGGTGCCGCCGCCGCCTGTGCGCGCCCTGCCCTGTGCCCGCCCGCCCCCCACCACCACCTCCTCCACCACCACCTTCCTCCTCCTCGTCGTCGTCTCTCCCCGCGGCTGCCCCATGAGGCGATGGCAGCGGCCAACTTCGGCAAGATCCAGATAGGGATCTACGTGGAGATCAAGCGCAGCGATGGTCAGCGGCGGGCAGGGGAAGAAGGGGAGGGGAAGGGGCCGAGCCGCGCCGAGCCGAGCCGCGGGGACCGTGCGGGTGCCGCCGCCTGAGGCGCGGCGCGGGGCCCATTGTGTGCGCGGGGCCGGGGAGGGGCCGGGCCGGGCCGCGCTGCGGTTGCCAGGGGGAGCGCGGGCGGAGGGGCGGGGGCGCGGGGCCGGTGGGGACGGGGCGGCTGCGGCAGCGCCGGGAGGGGAGGGAGGGGAGATGGGAGAGATGGGGGGGGGAAGGCCCCGGCCTTCCTCGGGGCTCCGCAACCTGCTGAGCCAGGGTGGGGTTCTGCGGGCGCCTTCTGGAAGGGCTTCTGCGCCCCCCCCCCCCCCCTCCTCCTCCTCCTCCTCCTCCCCTTCATGATCTCGCCGTACAATAACCAAACGCTGCTCGGGGGAGAGGGAGCTGGAGGTCAAAGGCTGGAGGCAGCGTGGTGTGGTCGTGAGGCAGGAAATGAGCAGCGAGCCTTTATGCAGCCCGGCTGCCCTGCCTGCCGCACGGCCCATCGCGCAGCGCTACCCTGCAATAAAAATCAGATGCTCGGTGTGCGCTGGGCGCCGCGCTCAGCCGTACCCCTCAATTTGTGCCTAATGGCTTGTGTGTCACGTGAAGGATCCGATAGGTCTGGCGCTTCTTTGCACAGCTCCTGCAGATCCGTCTGAGGTTTCAGAAAACCTCACCAGAGCGACTCGAAAAACTGTTTTCCTGAGGCCTGCATCCATTTCTAATACACGTTACTGTCTGTTTTGGATGTTCTTTGGACAATAAGACATGACAATGCCCTGGTGGTTTTTTTTTTTTTTTTTTTTCCCGCTCTGCAGGGTTCTGCTCACTTCTGAAGTTAGAATTGAGGGCAGTAACTCTTCAACATAACAATACTTACTCTCATTGCTGTTAACAATTCACATATTTTGCTGTATCACATATGTGAAGCAGCGCATTAAATATCTTACACATCAGCAATATACCAGGGGTTCCCTTCCCAGCAGTCATGCAGACAGTAGGGGCTTGAGCAATTACGTTGCCGTGGTCCTCGTGAGCATCCACACGGCAGTGTTGTACCAGGGTTGGTGGGTCCTGGTTATTGCGGTGTTTTCTTGTTTCCCATCAGGGCTGCTGGACCACCAGATATGCAGAAGGGAGCATTTTGAGACAAATACCAAAGGCCAGCCCGCACTACATTGTATGTAGATTGCTTTGCCTTTCAGAAGGTAGGCTACCAATGTGGGCTGTGGTTGCACAAGCAATCAAGGTTGATCTGGCTGCTTCTAACAAGATGCCTTTGCCAGTTGCGTTGTTCTTAGGAGCTCCATCTCGCATCCATTGTGGCCACTATTTTTATTCTGACGATTTAATTCATTAATTGCATGGAATTTGCAGACTTTCGGATATGGTAGTTTTCTGCAGGATTAGGGAGTTTACATGATTCTCAGACGGTCTGTGACCCCAAAAGGATCTGTGTGTAGGAAATATGTGGCTGGGAGAAAGTAGAGGTGTGACCTTCTCTGTCAGGAAGAGTGCACCACCTGCGTGTGCCCAACCTGGAACCTGTATCCCAGGTAGAACCAGGGCCATCTATCGTACCAGCTACCCGAGGTAGAAAGCTTAGATGGTTTTAACCATCTAAGAAACTTCTAGAGAACGTGGTGCGTTGATTGGTCTGTTGTTCTGCACTTGTCTTGTTTGAAGGAATTCCCTTTTTAAAACTAAATTTATGCTTTGAGAGGTGAGTACAATTATTCTTTAAAATCTCCTAATTTCTGTGTTCATTTGCTGAATAAAATAAAGTCCTGTTTTGTTAATGGGGTCATTTGAACAAGTATGCATTTTTTTCCCATCTGTCCACCAGTTATGCTAAAGGCTTTTTTGAATACAAAGCTTTATTAATTCCAGATAACTCTATTTTTCTTTAAATAAAAAGTAGAATGAAGAGAATAGCTTTTTCTTTTTTTTTTTTTTTTTTCAATAAAACATTGCTGTTAAAAGCCATCCATCTTCGCTACAAAAAAATTTCAAAGACATGTAAAACACAAGAAGTGTGAGAATGAGACCAGAACGTTCTGGAAAGAAATGTTACATATTCTGTCATTTTGAAAAGTTCTGATTAGGCTTAAGTGTTTAAGTGAGAGATTTCTTATAGGACTGAATAGAATATAGATGTTCTACAAATGAAAGGCATTATTAGAGCTCATGGCCAACAACATATGAAAACCAGCATTTGGATAAAACCCAACATTTTCGAGGATTGACGATGCATTGACGATGCAGAGCTGCTTGCTGTGTATCTGTTTTTTCTCAGTGGGTAAACATTGGTATAAATGTTGTCTAGAGTAACAGATAATATTTCCAGTTATAATTACTTGGGATAACTCATTATGTTCATGTAAGAGCGTATCAAGTGGTCACCTCGTTTGGATTTTAATAATCATTTCTGATACTGAAATTTACTATTTATCTAAGTACAGTCTATTTATGTTACTTGAACTAAGCCCTGGTAATTTGTCTTGGAAACAGGGAAGAACTCGTTTGTTTTAGATTGTGAATTTCTAACAATGGACTGTGTTTCTAGTCATGAAAAATGTGCCTTATCACACAGAAGAGTGAGCCAGAACGTAGCTGCGAGATCAGCTGTGAGGGTGGTTCCTCCTGTCCAGAAGATGCGCCGTTCCCAGGTCTAGACATGGGTATTTGTCTGGTGATGAATTCCCCTTACCCAAATAACAATAGCCCACTGTTTTGCAAGTGAACTTATCCCCACATCTTGTGTGTTATCCAATTAATGATGACAAAGACCTGTATAATTACTTGGAGAAAAAATGTCTTTTTTTTTTTTTTTCCCCATAAATTCAGTCTTTTGCTGAAATAGGATAAATCTGTCTTATGCCCTGCAGACCTCTGGTAGGCTAATTGGTATTTCCCCTTTACTTTTCCAGTCCAGTTGTGTTCTGCCCATTTCCTCCTCAGGCTGTTCCTATCCTCTCCATCTTGGCAAATCTGAAATACTACCTAGAAGAACAGAGAAATTAATTACATATTTGCTCATTTGGAGAGGAGTGGAATACAGTGGTGGTGTCACTGTCAGAAGTAAAGCAGCAGATGAGGAGAAAGGACCTTCTGGTAATTGGGGAAAGTGAAGATTTGACAAAAACTCCAGGAAAAGAAAAAGGGTGACTTCTTTTCTTTTTTACAGATTTGATAGTTAATCACATGAAAAAGAAAGATCACGAGCTTTTGTTCATTTTTATTTATTTATTTATTTTCATGATAGAATAACAGTAGAACTGCCAGTGTTTGAAATAGAAAACTTAAAAAAGGAGAATAAACTTGGAACTGTTTTCACGTGGAGCTTATTACCACAGGACGTGGATGCTGGAAGCCCAGCAGAATTTTAGGGAGGGTGTTGGTATGGGTGATAGGAATATCCAGCTCTGTAACAAAGCTTAAACAAAATACACCACCCATCGTAAAAGGTAGTTTCTGTCCTACCCGAGCCTGTAGTTTAAATAACCTGTAACTGATGGGAGGTAGGAGGAAATCTTGCCTGTGGCTGTGTTATTTTGTAATTGCCTACTTAGGAATTTTTTTTTTCCACTTGTCTCTGAAGCAGCTGAAACTGGTCATGGTCAAAGATAATCCATCTAGTTCAAAAGCCTGCTAGAGCTCCTCTCTCCTTATGCATGCCAAAACATCATGGTAACCATCAAATACAAAGGAAACTAAATTTTTGTAATGGTAAGGGCTATGATTTTTGTTTTATTTTGCTTCTTCAAAGCCCAACTTGCATGAAACTGATGTTTGTTAGTGTTGAGTATCTACACCATCCTCTATGTTTTGGGTGATCCCCTATGACAATCTTGACATTTATGTGCAGCTCCCAATAGCAGTAATGATTTTATAGCAAGATAGAAGGTATAATGATGCTATAAAAATTCAGTTCAGGTTTGGGTAGTCACCCTATTTAACAAGCTCTTGAGGGTAGATTTAAATGGTAATGTGCTTTTACTCTTTCCTTTGGTGACATGTATCTGTTCTTTCCCTGTGACTAAGACTTTTTTGTTACCCCATTTAAATCATCTGACTCAATTACCTAATCCCTATGTAAGCCACACTTGACACAATGTGTCTTTGTCCTTCCCTAGTGGCCAGATCACAAACGGGACTTCAAGTCTGGCATTGTTGGTGGAGCTAATGTGTCCAGCATTTAGACTTACTTATCCAGTGCAGGTGCTCATCTCATTGCACCCAATTTCTGGGGATTGTTCCTGCAGAAATGTTGACCAGGAAGACGTGTTAAGTTTGCTGTGTCCTTTTTAAAATCACTTTTTAAGCATTCTGTTCTCGATACTCAGTAAGTGGATTTTCACTGTAACTTGCAGATTTTCAGATATTTATGTAGGCCTTCTATATTTTGCATAAATAGCTCTTGAATGACAAGAGTTGAAATGCTGATCTTCAGAGAGTCTTCTCATCTTTTTGTTCCATATTCAGTACAGAATCACATACTGGTAATAATGTCTTTTAGAGCTGTGTATAGCCATTGGATCATATAGCTTGTGTTACGTGGTTGGTGGTTTTTTTCATTTTTCTTTTTTTCTTTTTCCTCCATTTCATCGTGTTGTGGGGAAATACACCCTTCATTTCTTTTTGGTAGGTAAACTTATTGCTCTTTCTACCCACTCCTTTTAAGTGGTTTGTTGCCGGCATCCAGTTTTACTCCTGTTTTCTTCTTGCGGATTTACGAACTGAAGACTTTATCATGCTGCTTCTTGACAGCATGGCATCAAGCATGGCTTCACCCCTTGTCGAGGTGGGAAAAGATGATGAATTGATGGAAAGAGGTCATGTCTGAGTGAAAAGCAGTGCCACTAAAAAGGTATCTCTATTTGCTCCAGAGGATGAATTAGCCTTTTGAGTTCTTTGCATATATGTACTTATTCAAAGGCTGTAAAAGTTGAGAGAACAGTATGGAGTATTTATCAGATGAGCTCATTTCCTAGAGCACAAAATCCATGGTATTTTGAACGGATCAACCTGTGGAATTGTGATTTTTTTGTGCTTGGGAAATAAGTAACAGAACGGAGCGAATTCTCTTCGTTTCTGTATTCTCGTTTAAGTTCTACCTTTTAAATCACTTACTGCTTACATTATAGAGTGTGATCTTTCTTTTTTGACTTTTCTCCCATCTTATTGTCTTGTCATCCTCACCATCTTGAGATCAGGAAGAGAATATGTGATCAACCCATTGCAAATGCTAAAATGCAGTGTTTGCTATGAATGTACACAACAGAGGAAAAAAGAATGCAGTTGTGTATGGTAAGTTAGCTCTTCAGAGTTAAGTTTAATTTCCAGTGAAATGTAAGACTGAGGTACGGAAGTCCACAGCAAGGACACCCAAGCCATCTGAAATTTGTACAGTAATGGGAATGTGCAGTAAACAAAATGAATGGGCAGTCAGGATGGGTTTGCAATTTAAAAATAAATAGTTTTTAAGAAGACATTTACTTTTAATAGTCAATTTCTTGTAATGTCTCTGTAGCATAGTTTGAGTAGTCTGGATGCATAAATGCTTTCAGTATGTATTTTCAGATCTAGGGTGAAAAGTTTTGATGGAGCTGTAATATGCTTTTGTTATTATCTCTTTTTTATTTCAAAAGCATGAAAAAGCTTTCAGGTATATGACCAATTCTTTTTGCTGGCATGAAAGCTTATCTTTGTTTTCCAGTTTTAACACTTGTCTCTTCTGAAGTATATGCTTTCTTGCATTTCTTATTAGTATTTTGGAGGGAATAATTATAGTAAGAAAAAAAAATGCCTGCTATTGTATATTCTAAACCTTTAGTTTTTATAGTGACTTCATATTTGGGATTTTATTTAAATTGTTTTCAGTTCTGAACTGGACATAGAGACTAAAATGTATTTTTCTAGCAGTATTGTTTGGACTTTTTTTTTTTCTGTTATTTTTGGTAAAGATTTTTATACTTAAGACTTTTAGACACTTAGCACAATTAAGTTAGTTTTAGTAATTTTGACTACTGGTGTGATTCCATGTCTGTTTAAGATGGTTAAATCTGGGCCGCTTTTGTCTGCCCACTGCATCAGTGTTAATTTTCAATTGAAAGTGTTACAGGGAGGGAGGCTGGGAAACTAAAACTATGGTAATCCAGATGTAGGTTGTCATAAACTGCTATGAGTTACATCCACAAAACTGTTCTTCCTCTGTGTTCAAATGCATTCCATTTCATTTTCTGTCCTTCTTACGTTCCTTAAAATATTCATGTTTGTTATACTCTTGTTTCAGTACTATTTTTTATTTTCATTCAAAGAATTAAAAAGCCAATAGCTCTCTATAATGTTCCCAATATAGAGATAGACAGATGGTTGACATGATTTTCCTACAACTTTGACCCCTGTAATGGACGCTTTGAATACTGTAGTATCTGTTTAGCTATGAAACAGTAATGACTGTCTGATATCCTGGAAATGCATTTTGTTCCTATCCCCAGAAGTATCATGATAAACAGGACAATTGTTGGCTTAGAAAATCCATAAATTGTTGCTTTGGTAGAAGTTGGTGAAGAACATTTATCTTGGTGAATAATTTTCTGAAGTAGAACCACTGTTGGAGGCAGAATGTGTGGCTAGATGTTCCTGTATTTTGCCACTGTTCTCTGTGCCTTGTTAATCTCTTGTGGAGGGAAAAAGCAGCCATAGATAGGGAGGGTATTAGGACAATCGTATTGCCATTTCTCTGGTGAAGAGTGTTCTGTAGAGTTAATTTTGATGTCTTTGAATTTAGTTATTGCTGAATATTTAAAACTAGATTTTACATCTGTTAGACAAAAAGTGGTAATGCTTTGTGAAAAATTGCATGAGAATTACCTTCCCTGGGAAAAGGAATTATTTTTTCAGACTTATGCTTAGTTTTTATTTTTGAATGTCTGTGGTGACCTGAATCATTTACACGAAAGGAGAATACCTAGAAGACTGTTGGTAACTCTACTATTACAGTCTAAATTCAGTTCTTCTTTTATGTTGCTAGGAACCCAAGATAATTTTAGAATTGCTTAGTGTAAATGAGCCAGTAGAGGTTCTTGGAAATAACCGTATAACTATGCTTTTAACGAGAACTTCAAATGACCTTTTACAACAGGTGAGTTATCAGCTAGATTTAGTAATTAAGCTACTTTGTAAGGTGTTTTTTCTTTTTTTTTCACGGTTTTCTTTATTTGAGCAGGCTCTCATTCAGCAACGGAGTCTGATCTTACATTTGACCCTTGAAAGAGATGAATGAGGGATTTTGCTACCTAAAGGCTTGAATGTGACAATGGAACTTTTTGTTCTTTATTCAAATAGCACTGCTTTCAGTGTAGCTTATTGTTTTTACATAGTGGCAGTTCTGGCTGCATGTGGCATAAGCAGCATTAAGGTTTCCCATACTCGTAGAGGGAAAAATCTGCTTGTTCCTTGCCACTGCTGCATTATCTGCAACACTGATAATTCCAGGACTTTGTAAAATGCAATTGTGCAATATCAGGTAGAAATAAAATGAGTAAGGTAACTTGCTTATAACAATAAATCTTTGGCTTTGGTGGCATTATTAGCAGTGGGTGGTCATGCTTTCCCCCATAGAAGAATGTTATTTCGCATTCAAGTTATCATTAATTCAATTGAAGCTTTGTAGTCAGGTGCAAGTTTGAGTTTACCATGGCTCTCATTTGACACTGAAAGCTCTACATAATCCCATGTATGAGTATTTTAAGCATATTTTTTTCCTGTTGGGCTAGTAAGTGAAGAATTGTCTTCAAATTGCCCACCACATATGTATATAAGTGGAGGGAAGTAGAGAGAGAGATCTGTGTAAAGGTTTCTCCTTAGAAACAAAGTCCACAGTATATCTGTACTCTTATTTATGACTCTAGAAAGAAGGCAGTAGAAGTGAATTCACTTTGAAAAGCACAAGCGCGCTTAGATTTTGCAGTTCTCCAATTTACTGATTAAATTCTGGGTTATATTTACATGTTTTGTTTGTAGTTTTGCTTTAGTATTTATGAATTGAACTTTCCAGTTTATCTTGACAGTTTAATAGAATAGGAACTCAGGTGGTGATCAGTGGGGTGAATATAAGTCACCATCTGAAAATTTTTAAGTTACATCGAGCTTTTATCAAACCACAGAGAAGAATTAAAATGTTATTCTAAGTTTACTTAATGGTTTGATCTTGAACTTCTGGAACCTTGTTAAGATAAGGCTAAAATACAGGCTTTAAACATGCATAAAATGAAAAATGCCTTTTAACCAGGAACAACATTTGACAACTCTGTAATAAGTTATGATAAATATTATTTCTGAATGTAGTACTGTAAAATAAGGGGAGAAAACAATATTGACAGGTATGTCAGAAAAGGCAGATGGTACCAGTTGAAATCATCTGTATAAGGTGCTACTAGAAGACTTCTGTGTGATGCAAGAATCTATTGTTTCTGGGCAGCTACTGTTAGCTTCAGAGAAGGCAGAGAACATCATGAAAAAGAGGTCTCTGCTACTTATTTAAGCAACAAACAAAATGAGGAAGGGGGAAGGGAGGGAGAACACTGGCCAAGTCATCTAAGTATTTTGGCAGAGGGTATCCACCACGCTATTTGAGTCCACCACAATCTTAAATCCTGTTGTAGAAAAGTGAAAAAAAATCTACAACGTCTAAACCTCAGTGCTGTTTGAAAGAGAGACATGGTATGTAGGAGTAAAGGTAGATTCAGTCACAACTGTATTGAAATTTGTACTGAACACAGAGGACTTGTAAAAATAGAGGATCTCTAAAAATATACAATGAAAGATTCTGGACAGGTATTTTCATGAGCAATTTAAAAAGATTTTAAGGAAGCTGCCTGCAAAATTGTTTTAAAGGACTTGAAGGAACTGCTGAATAAATGTGCGAGAAGATGTCAAATTATGTTGTCTTCCAAAATTAAAAAAAAGAATAGACATAAGAAGATGTTGAACTATTCTTACAACTTGTTTACAAGTGTGAGAAACACTCCGCAGCCAATAACTGAGGCTCAGGTGAGGATCTCAGTGAAGTAGTAATTTATTCGTGATTGCAATGGCGGGCGCCCCACAAGCAGGAGAGTGCATCTACTAGTTCCAAAACACAGTTCAGTTCATATACTTTTTGATGACAGGATCCTCCCCTGTTTCCCCACTGAGTGGGTAATCCGGGTTCACAATCTATCTGATGCTTCACAAACAATGCATGGCCTTCAGTTGCCGGCCTGTTAAATTCCAACTTTCTTTTGAAATTTCAAATTTCTTTTGACATCTTTACTGTTTGAAGTGGCAATGTTTCTTCACTTACCTGACTTGACTTGACACTGTGATTTTCACCTAATTGTCTTAAGAAATCTGGTTGTCTGCATTTTACATGGTTGCCTACTAAGTTTTCTTATCACTGTAAGCATATCTTAATACCACCTTCCTTTCCTCTAAACAATGTAACTCTACAAAAACAACATTTCTATTCCCACACAAGTTGTCAAGTGGCAGAAAAGATGTGAATGTCATTACCATTAATTGAATGAAAGCCTTCACTTATGCAGCCATAGTAAAAGAAAAATATGATACAGGACAGGAAATACTGTAATGTCATAAGCTAATGTCTTGTTCTCTTTTGAATGAAATTTACAACTCTAATTACTTAATTTTCCTCAAATCTGAGAATTTAAGGGAGCTCAAGTAGGCTAGTGGGAGTTGGAAAACCTTGTGTGAATACTGAAAACGGGTCTTTTTTTGTTGCTTCGGGGTAGACTTTTTCTACAGATTGGAATGGAGATTTCGTTGTGATTGTGGAACAAAATGAATAGGATTGCTTTATGAAAAGCAAAGGAAAACTTGCTTTTCTTTCTATTCAAGACTTCTACTGAAATTGGAGAGAGTGGATTTTTTATTTTTTTTTAAAGTTTGTGAAGTATTTCTGTCTTTTTGGGGTTCATTCATCACCTTAAAGTATGCGAACCACTGCCGTAACCTGCCTCAGTGGATCACACCAATAGCTCGTCTAGCCTACTGGCAGTAGGAGAGGCAGTTCAGGGAAAGCAGACCCGCCTTGCCACCTGTAGTCTGATTGATGCCTTTGTCTTTCCCCAGTATCCAGAATTACATTCGAGATGCTAGGAGTGCAACTCCGCATAGTCCTGCTAAATATCTATTTATAGACCTATGGTTTGTGAATTTATTGAATACCTTTCTGAAGCAGATTACCCTGTCTGCCTCATGAATCTCTTGTGAAAACAAGATCTGGAAATTCACTGTTTGCTACATAGCCAAATGCATTATTACTTTTATCTGCCTAAAACTTGAAGAGTGTGCTCCTAGTTCTAGCCTTTCAGGATTCACGTGAATAGCGATTTCTACTCATTTTGTCCTTTCTGACCGTGAAGCTCAACCAAATCCACTTGTGGCCTTTTCCTTGTAGGCGAGCATTCTCAGGTGCATTGATCTTTGCTCGTTTCATTCTCTTCATCATTTTAGTTGTCCTTCTCTAATTCCTCTACATTGTTTTTGAGGTGTGAAGGCTAGTGCAAACAGTAGATAAGATGTGGGTACAGCAAGGTTTTATTTAGTGTTTCACAGTGACACTGTTTTATTCTTTAGCTTCCTGATGATGGTCAATCTTTTATTGACTTTTTTTTTCTTCTGCAGCTGCATTTTGAATCAATGATTTTACAGAACGGTGAATGATATCTTAAGGGACCTCTTATCTGAGTTGTAACTTCTAGCTGCAGTTTCAGCATTGTGTATCCATAAATTAGATTATTTTTCTTTGTTGCTTTTTCTTTCTTTTGTCTGTGTCAAAGCTCTGCCACCTTTTTGTGCACTCTCTTTTTTTCCTCATAATTATCGTGGCATCTAACTACCCTAAACCCTGTTTTGCCCAAGGATGAGACCCCGAGCTTGGTGTACTTTGGCATGTAACTGAACATCAGGCTGGAAGATGACATGTAAGTTTCTGGCTAATGTTTTGAAAAGCCTGTCACATTAACACAAACAGACAAAACAAAACCAAGCCTACAACACATGGCTTCACTTTCCCAGTCCCCTCCTTCATTCTCACTTGTTTACATGTAATCGTCTTGGTGAGAGGATTAAAGTCTTTCACAGCTCTGAGTGTCCTGGTTGTGTATGTATTGAGAATTTATCTTGCACCTTATTTTAGTCTAGCATTTTGGTACCATGACCATTGTCATTGCACACATACTAGTTTACTTCCAGGCTCCCATTGGAAGGGAACCAGATGACCCAACTCCTGTCGGAAACCTGAACTTTCTTGGCTGGTTGCTGAGAAGAGACCTGAACTGCATCATTTTGCCTATCACTGCCTGGGCAGCCCTTCTGTAGGTATTTCAGTAGGTATTGCACTTGCATATTCTCTTGCACATCCCAGGACAGCCAGCATACGTTCATGTTCATACTCTAAAGGCATCATAGTGGGAGGCTACAATGCAGTTTTCTGTTTCTGTATAGGTCAGTGAGTTAGCATAAAAAATTAAGGTCTGTTGCTTGGACCACTGGGATGTGCCTATACAAGCATTTCAGTTCAGATCCTGAACTAACTTCGATCTTCTGATCATCCCTTACGTCCTTGTACTATGATTTAGTTCACTTTGAAAGTAGCCTTGGAGCATGCCACATTCCTTTTGGATGCACCCTTTCTGGAACGCACCTTCCAGTTAAACGTACACAGTGCTCTCCAACACATGGTGTTTGGTCTGCGGCACTACTTCCCCCAGTCCCTTTGGAACATACGGTGTGAATGTGGGATCCTCGGCACCACCTGCTTTGCTTTGCGGATCTGCTCCTGTTGCCATACACCGCTTGTTAATGTAGGCACAGCCGAGGGACCTGCGCAGAACACGCAACTGCTGCAGGTGTGGGTAGTCTGTCTTGAAACACGCTGTCCTGGGGTGTCACGGACACGAGCCAGCCCATACTGATTCACAGAATGGCTGAGGTTGGAAGGGGCCTCTGGAGGAGCCAGGGACACCTAGAGCAAGTTGTCCAGGACCATGTCTAGCTAGCTTTTGAAGATCTCCAAGGAGGGAGGTTGCACAGCCTCTCTAAAAAAAAGAGTTTTAGGTGCTGGAGGAATCAGCCATTACATTAACATCAGTTTCAGGAGTTGTTTTAGCTCACCTTGCTTGATTTTGTGCGAAAACAGGGGGTAAATACCAATTTAACCAAATCAGTCTTGTAACTTGGAGTGCCTCAACAGAAAGTAGTAGCAAGCAATGGAGGACAGATGCTGATATGCTTCTGGTCTCTTGTGTCCCAGACAAGTGTCCTGGAAGTGACCAGGATCGATGCAGAGGCTTTGCATAGTGTTGCTAGTATAGAAGGTTGTTACATTATTGAAGGTAATCCATACGTTTCTCTGAATTTCAGTAAAATGTTTTTGTAAAGCAAGATAAATGATTCAGGTTTAATACAAGAATTGTCATATGTTTAAGAAAGGTGGTGGTGGTGTACCTACTATTTCTACTCACACTTTCTGTGGTCTGTGTTGGGACTGGCTGGCTGTTACTCCTTCCTGGCCTTAACACAAAGAGTAACATTGTTCTTGGGAAACTTAATTGCTATGCTAGAGTGGGAGTATCAACTCTGTGGAGATTTATATCATGCAGAAAGAGTATGAGCTATGGAATAAACTGGGGTAAAACATAATAACACAAAATAAAAGTGCTTTTGCTACAAATTGGGAGTTCATAAACTGTAAATGACAGGAGAAAAATCTTGGTATTCTAGTTAATCACCAAACAATTGTGGACCACCGGTGTGAATTGGCAAAGGGAAAAGTGAGTGCAATTTCATTATTACTGTAATTTGGCAGTGAGTGTTGCAGTCTGAGTTGTATGTTGAATATCACACTTCATCCTGGTTGGCAGTGTTGGAAAAAGGGCTGAGACAGATACAGATAGGTTCACCATTCCTGTACAGGTGTCCTTGTACAAGCTATAAAAGAAAGTACAGAGTACTAAGTGGCTGTGAACACATGTAAACTAGAAAATGTTTTTATATGTTGACAGTGAGGTGCTAGTGCCACTTGCCACCAGGATGAACAGAAGAGGTTCTCAGCCTAGTAACATGAAGGGGAAATAAATTCAGCTTATTAAAGCATTTTTTTGTGTGTGTGTTGTTGTTGTTTTTTTATTATTATTTAATTTTTTTGTTTTATTTAGTAGGACTTACAGTAGTATGCATTAGATGATTGGACAGGTGCTTCCTTCCAAATGTCTTTCTCTGTGGTTGTTGCATGTGGAGGATTTGGTGGCTTTTAAAAATGATAGGATGACTGGCGTGGTGCAGCTGAGATAACTGGCTGATAAATATCTAGATACCAGTGCATCTGTTACCCATTGTGATATGATACTTCCTGCACTGAGCTGCTCGAGGAACAAGTCTCCTATCTCATTCTGACGCTGACACCTATGGAAGCAATACAGAGCTGTAGCTTCTGAATGCAGCAGTGGTGAGTTCTTCCTCATTCTTTTTGTGAAGCCAGAGGGGTGACTGCCATTGATTTCATGGGCAGTTGTAGCTTCTGAAAGTGGATAAAGTCAAGGCTGCTACCAGAGGAGCTAGGTAATGTGAAATGATGTGCATTGAATACAGTTACAAGAGTGTTAGCTCCACATCCCAGAATCATAGAATCATAGAATGATAGAATATCCTGAGTTGGAAGGGACCCTTAAGGATCATCAAGTCCAACTCTTGACACCGCACAGGTCTACCCAAAAGTTCAGACCATGTGACTAAGTGCACAGTCCAATCTCTTCTTAAATTCAGACAGGCTCGGTGCAGTGACCACTTCCCTGGGGAGCCTGTTCCAGTGTGCAACCACCCTCTCTGTGAAGAACCCCCTCCTGATGTCAAGCCTAAATTTCCCCTGCCTCGGCTTAACCCCGTTCCCGCGGGTCCTGTCACTGGTGTTAATGGAGAAAAGGTCTCCTGCCTCTCGACACCCCCTTACGAGAAGAAACCGGACTGGTGAAGAGAAGTGAAAAGCAGTGTTCCTCTAACTGGGGAAGCCACAAGAAGCTTGCTTTGAATGTAAGGGGAAATATTACACATTGGCTTGGAAAATGAAAGGTCAGCAGCAAAAAAAAAATAATAAATTAAAAAAGCAATGAATGTAGTTTAAAAAGACTAGAGATTTAACAAGTTTTAGAGAAACACAAATCTGAGACAGCAGCAGGGGGATGCAGCTCTAGAAAATGTCTTTAGAGGAGGTGCACCCATGTAGGCAGTTCACAAATTCAGCTAGACTAAGCAAGTAGAGTTACAATATAGTGGTTGGGGTGGAAGGGGTTACTGATGTTAAATGCAAGGGGGACCAAAAAGTTGCTCATGTCCTGTTTGCTGTTTGAGAGATGTGAAATACTCTCTTTGTATTTTGAAGCTAAGTGCTACGCACGCTTCACTGGCATGTGAGCTTTGGTTGTTTTTTTTTTTTCCTCTTTCCCTCATTTGTTAGTGGATTGTCAGTAAGATTTGTGAACTTTGTTTTTCTAAAAAAAAAAAAGAAACCTTGTTTTTATTTTTCTAAAGCATTGTGTTTGATTTGATTATTTTTTTCTTTCCATACAAATTAGATACATATCTTGGATGGGGATTTTCTTCTGAGTTCTGTAGCTTTCTGGGTGGGGCTGAGAGCAGACTAGGTTGGATTTTAATTCAAAACTGGAATATACAGACAGATACAGGAAACGTGGTTTGGTTTATGTTAGTTTTTGTTCTCAAAATCCTGTTACGTTGTAGAGGCTTACAGAGGTCAAAACGTGCAGTTATGACAAGCTTGTTATTTGAAGGACTCAGGTATTGTGATAAAAAAATAAAACAAATTGGTAGCTAGGGATCATTCACCAAAAATAATATTGAAATATATTTGTAATGAAAAATTATGTGGCTTTTTTTAGTGCTTGAAGTCTTGCTTTAGAGACAAGGTAGGTATTGCATACGTTAGTGACAGTGTGCTAACATAACTGAAGTAACAGCCAAGATAACAAGGAAGTGTAGCATGGCAAAAAATAAAGCATCTGTATGATGAAATTAAACAAAACTAAAACATAGCTCGCGATAGAAACAAAGAGAATAAAAGTAGACTGTGATAGCTGAAAAGGCTCAGACATTTCATTATACCAGGGCTGCTTGTATGTGGATAAATGAGACTTTGAAACAAAATAAAATCAAGCATGCTTAGTGATGTGGAGAAAGAAACATCTGTCAATTACTGCCAGTTTTTCCCTGGGGAATTAACAGAAGAACTGTCCATCCAGTGAAGGGGAGAAGTTGTAAGCGCTGATGAAGTGAATGGGAACATAGTCACAGTTAACATCACTGTGGACATCTACACTGGGATTGTCGTCTTCCTTGGGATTTTTCCTTGGATGTTTGCTATAGATGTTGTTTGGTGGATAAAGCGTTAGTTTTTTTTGCTCTTGGAGCTCTGTAAGAGCAGGAAGATTCTTCCATCAAAACCCTTTGTATTGGAGCCCATAGCACGGGTAAAAATGTTTCGGACCACTTTCATTCTGGCATGCACTGCTTCCTGATTCACAACTTCATGTCTAAACGTACATAAACTTTTTTTTTTTAATATAAAACTTATCATTTGCATTCTTTCCAAAAGAATATCAATTGGCAGAGGGTGAAGGTGAAGCATGTCTCTGTTCTATGCCTATGTCCAGGTGTCTGTAGGTGAGGTAACATGATTTGTTGAATCTCCATGTGTGAAATTTTAACTATTAGGTCTCGAAGCTTTCTAAGACTTCACAAAACCTCTGCATAAGAAGTACAAACGCAATGTCATTTTAGGCCATTTTAGTACACCCTAATTGTTTGGAAGGGAGGGGAAGACTGTGGTCTTTCACCAGCCTTATTTCTTGAGTCACTTGAGAGAATGGAGTGGTTTGGGTCACATGTCAGCCAACGCTTTAGCCAAGGCTGTAATTCCAGAAACACAAACTCATATTTACATCTGGTAACTTAAATTTCTGAAAAGTAACAGAAATATGAAAAGGCTATGGATTTAGTATTGAAATCGGTCACTACTTCAGAGTTGTAGGATTTTCAAGAAGTTTTGCAGGTAGAAAACGTTGATTTTTCTCATAGGTAAAGATATAAGTACCTCTTGGGATTTTCTACCAGCTGGCACTGCTAAGTAGGGTGAGGATAGATTAACATGTTTGACTTACCCTGCTTATTTGCTTTTGCTGCTTCTTCCTAAATGTTTTTTCTGCATCAGTAGTTCTTACATTACAGGCATTTTATCTGCTATTTCTGCAGAAATTTGTGCTCATTTGCTTTATTTCTTATGTTTTTAAAATTTTCATAAGATGACTAGGAAAAGAGGCAATGTAAGAGTTGATGTTGTTCACTTGTATTAATAAAGGGGAGAATATTATAAGTGTATTTAAGGTGGCTTCACATACATTTGCATTGTCTTTTACTTGCAGCATTGTTTTCTGCATGCTCTAGTTTGTAGAAGATAAACTGTGCACTATCTGATAGAATTCATTCACAGAAATAATGCCCCGTTCAAATAACTCTTTAATCAGCTTTTAGTTCTAAAGCAATGTAACTACTTCACATAAAAACAAAAACAACAACAAAAAATGTTTTTCCTGTGATGTAAATTCTAATCATATAAGGAGAGGAACTGTAAATGTGAAGAGTCAGTGCATCACCTTTATGGCTGGACTTCCTTCTTTTGTTTTTGAAATGTGTGTGAAGATAGTCATTTTGTAATCACTTGCTCTTTTTAGTTTCATGCACATTCGTGTTTACGTGAACATGTTTACATTTCAGATTTTCTTACCAGCTCCAGAAAACACACCAGAAATGAAGGATGTTGCCTTCAGCCACTGCAGATTGATTTGGCTCTTACGCTTTTAGCATTTGCAGCTTGGTCTTGCTTTATATGCTAGACGAGGTTTATGCCAGCCTAATTGGTTGCTGGCATTCCTGAGTTTCACAGCTGCTGTATTCAGCTGTGTACTAGAAAAATATAATGGAATACTGTTTGCGAGAGCAAGAGGCAATTGTAAAGATGTAAATGTGCTTTCTGGCAGTTCAACAACATGTAAACTTTTAATAACATATTAAGAATTTTGAGGAACAAATTGCATGGGTACGTTGCCAGTTTAAACACAGTATGTATGTTTTCTATTTAAGCTGAGAATATTTGGAGGTTGGACATAACTTTTGTTATTTTTTATTTTTTTTTAATTCAATCCTGACTTTCTTGGCCAGGGAGCAGATGAAGTCTGGCATAGAGATGGAAGACTTATTGTGATTCTTTTGTTATGGCATGCTGGCTTACTGTGTTTGTGAGAGGATTCAGTATTTTCTATTCATTCACCAGCCTGCTTTGATCTCCTTTCACTTGTTATGACAAAGTTTAAACCTTTTTTAAATTATTATTTATTCTGTGGCAAAAATAGTAGAACAAAGGAACAGGTAATATGACTTGGGATGGCTTGGTGACTCATATAGTGTCATGAGTTTCAGACGTGAACAGAGGTTTTCTTCAAAATTTATAGAATTTGGTGACATGTTAACAATTATTATAATGTTCTATAGATTATTTTTCTCTGAGGTTACATTTTTAATATATCGTTTTTCCTTTGATTCCACATTGACAGCCGGGCCAGGCCTTAAGACTGTAGCAGAAAATTTTATCACCGTACGCTTGATGAGTCTGCCAGTTCCTGTAGTGCCGAAGAGGTTTTTTTGTGTCCTTGCAGTCCCAGCGTGTTGTTTGTAGCAATGGATGAAGTGGCACCGCTACAGGAAAAAAAGTGGGCTGTATTCCTAGTTTGCTAACAAATCAGAGAACTAATTAAAACAGTTCCACAATGGAGGGTTCTTGCACAAAATTAAGTCACTGTAGGTTATTAGCAGCGGAAAAAGTAATGGAGAGGTGTACTGAGCACCACACACAAAGAAAATTTGCACAAAAATGTTCATCCAAAGAAGTGAAGTGCAGGAATGCCCTGCTGAGTGAGCCAGCTTCATGGTCACCATCAGAATTAGGGCATAGTCCCAAGGGCAGGACGTGCTTGTGCAGCATTGTTTGGGTGCAGAGGAAAAGAGGAAGGTCTGCACGTGGTGAGAAGGGTATGGCTGTGGTTTCTACCCCTGCATCTCCTTCATTTTTCCAAATCCAGGCTGATGCCCACGGAGAAAGATGAGAACTGTGCTCTTCATGCATGTTGGGTGCGAGTGAGTGCAGTGTTAACAGTAGCAGTGTTTGTCACCTTTCTCTTGCCCTCTGTGAGCAGCTCAGCATCAACGTTGTTGCTGTGGGTACCAAAAGTCAGGATCCAGACCTCCCCTTCAGTGGTGTGTGGGGGCAATGGAAAATGCAAGAGAGTGCTGCTGAAGAAGCACTAATGGCAGCATATACAGAGGAAAAAATATGGCTCAGAGAAATAAAAACTAGCAAATGCTAGAGGAAATGAACTAAAGAAAGGGGAAAGTTTTTTGTTTGTTTGTTTTTAAATAAGTAAAATACTACTCAACCTTTTTTAGTAGATAATTGAATCCTATGATGATGCTTGGAGCAAGGACGAGTGCAGAGTTTAGAAATGGTTTTGTAATGTAATGTCCATTGCGAGGTAAGTGCTGCAGATGTGAAAGCACCACTGCCTGGGGCGCCAGCTCCTACACGAGTCCCTGCATTTGCTTTGATTTTGGCTGAGTTTTAGTCAGTTTGCCCCTCTGAATGCTACATTAGACTGCAAAGATTTGCTGGTACCTTCCTTGACACTTGCACCCTGCCTTTTGTCTTAGATTTAACTCGGTGTGAAAGATTAGGCATCCTGTACGGTAAAAGAATTGCTAAAAATACGCATCTATTACTTGTGCTGTTAGGTGAGAAAAATTGGATACGGGTTAAGCTTTATCTTCCTTTCTTTCTCTCAGCAGGCCCTAAGAGGCTTGGAGTATATAAAAACATTAACTTTGGAAAACTACCAAATTGTGAGTGAAGTGGTTAAAAGAGAAGTTTGAAACAATGGGTGGAGAAACTGGGTGTATTCTCTGAGTTGTAGGAAAGGAGAAACAAGTCACAGAATCATAGAATCATCGCAGCTGGAAAAGACCTTGAAAATCATCAAATCCAATGATCAACTTGTCCTATTGAGTCCTGCCGCTAAACCACACCCCTTAGAGCCTTGTCTACATGTCTCTGAAATAACGAAAGTGAGGCTCACCCGAAAGGCAGGCCCGTGGGCGGGCGTAGCTGGATGGGGAAGGAAGCAGAGGGCTCAGTGAGCCCACGTCTCTCCGTGCCCAGGTGTCTCAGAGAGCTCCATGGAGTGCTGTTGTGATAACTCAAAGGGTTCCGTTTGTGCTTGGATGGCTGACGTCTGCATCACTAAAAGAGCCACTGCGGCCAATGCACCAGCTCAGCTGAAGCCCAGGTGGAAGGAGGTGCGTGGCTGTCGGGGAAAGTATTAGCTCGTGGGGAGAGCTTGATGAAATGTCTGACTTTTATATGAAGTGATTGTGATCAACACTGGTACCTGCTTTCAGACGTCAGAGGTAGTTTTATTGGTGTTTTGGAGAATAACTAGAAAGCCACAGAATGGTTGGGGTTGGAAGGGTCCTCTGGAGGTCTTGTTGTCCCACCCTCCTGCTCAAGCAGGCTGACGCAGAACAGGTGTCCCAGGACCGTGCTGAGATAGTTTTTCAGTATCTGCCAGCACGGACACTGCATAGCTGCTTGGCAGTGCAGCTCTGCTTGTCGTTCCAGGGGGTGGTTCTTGTGGAGAGCTGCTGAGGGATGAGCCTGGCTATGGCAAGGAGAGGAACTTCCTCTGGGCCAGTGCTGCTGCTGGGCCAGACAAAATTTGGGTATGGAGGCAGCGGGGGAGAGCCTGCAAGGCCAGGGCTGTCCTGGCAGAAGGAACAGCAGGCCTTGAGGACCCTCGGCCTGGCTGTTGGTGGATGGGTTTGGAGGCTGCCGCCCTGGTGCTTGTCAGGCCCCTGCTGTTCAGTGGCCTCTCCTGTCAGGAAGCTGGATGCGCAGAGTCCAACCTAACACTGCCAAGTCGACCACAAAGCCATGTCGCTAAGTGCCACATCCTACATGTCTCAAGTGCTTCCAGGGATGGTGACTCCCTGGGCAATGCCACTGTTCGCCAAACCTGTACAGCTGCAAGGGGTCGTTGTGCCCCAAGTGTTGTACCCAGCATTTGGCCCTGTTGAATGCCATACAGCTGGACACAGCTCATTAATCTAGCCTATCGAGATCCCTCTGCGGGGCCTTCCTAGCCTCAGCCAGATCAACAGTCCCGCCCAAGCTGGTGTCATGGGCAAACTCAGTGAGGGTGGTTTTACCTCACTAGGAAGAGGAGAGGAAGAAGCAAAGGAAAGAAACAACTGATGGGTTGAGATAAGGATAATTTATTTAAAGGAATAGTAATTGGAAAAGAAATTCTTGAGGGAAAATCGCTAACTCAATATTTGAAGGAAAGGGAAAAGCAGGGCCCACACGGGTGCTTGTGAGGGCCCTGCTTTTCATCGTCCGCTGGTGTCAGGGAGCTGGATGCGCAGGGGCCGCAGCAGCAGCGAGCCGATGCGGAGGATGGGTCCGTTGGCAGGGCTGGTGAGGCGCTGCCCTGCAGCCTGCTGGGGGGCGGCGTTGATGGGCCCAGGAGCTGCGCCGGCCCCGTCTGCTCGTGCGATCCCCTGCGGCCCCCTTCTCCCAGCTGCGGGGCCGTTGTTGGTGGGCCGTGGGCGCAGGTTGTAGCGGTGCTGAGGGGATCTGCTGCGGACCCTCTCCCTGGCGGCGTTCCTGCGGCCGTGAGCGGACGGCCTGCACACGTACTGCTGGTAGTCGTCGTCCGCTCGCACCGTGTGCAGGATGCGGTCGATGGGCTGCCTGCAGAGTGGGCACGCGGAGATGGTGGCAGCCCACCGCCGGATGCAGCGGAAGCAGAAGGCATGGAAGCAGGTGTAGGTGTAGGCGGTGTTTCTGGTGGTGCCCAGGCAGATGGGGCACCGTTCCCCTGCCGCTGCCTCGGATGGCCCCGCCTGCTGCATCTGGCCACTGCCGGCTGTTGCTGTAGAGCCGCCCTGCTCCAGGTCCTGCTCGGCACGGGATGGAGTGTCCTGCCTGTCAAGAGAGTCATGCTAGGAGGAGTGGGAAAGCACAGAGAGCCCAGGAGAGTGGAGGTTGCAGGGAGGTGAGGGCCTCCTGAAGGGCCTTCTTGTGGGCTGAAACTCTTCTTCCTCATCATCATCATCACCAGGTTCAGCCACGTGGGCCAGCCGTCACAAGGGCTGCTCTCGGCACCTGCCTTGGCTCCCTAATCTCAGCCCCCCATTCACTCTCCCAGGCCAGCAGCACGGCTGGAGTTAGCAGATGGTACCTGAAGGAGGAGGTCCAAGAACGCAGAGGAGCTGTCTGGGCGCTGTCGATGGTGCCAAGGACCCTGGCACCTTCGTTGTGCCCGCAGCTCCGGGACAGGTGCTGTGGGGACCTGCAGTACCCCACCACACGAGAATGCACAAAGGTGCAACTCAGAATAGCCCGGGATGCTCCTGGAGCCTGCACGCCACGCGTCTGAACTCTTAGGAGTCCTGAACCAAATGCACCTCGCGGCAGAGCGGTGAGGTTGGAGCAGTCACAGATGCTGCTCTGTGACATCACGGAGGCCTCTGGGGCTGCCCCCAAACGCTGCCCAGTGAGGACAGCAGCCCCTCCAAAGGGGAAAGCCTGCTGCTTTGCTGGGCATTTGCCATCTTGTCACAGCCTAGGGGCGTTGTCTAACCTCCCACATGTCGGGTCCTGTGGTGGCAGGCTGCGGAGCTCCATGCTCCAGCAATGCAGGCAGGGAACCCTGGTGATGTCCTGGGTGCAAACAGAGCGCACTGACTCGGCTCCTCTGAGGGCTGTCAATGGGACTCACCAGAAGGGCTCATCCCTTGTTGCTGGTGGGAAAGTCCCTGTGGGCAAGTTGTTCTGTTGCTCAGTCACCCCCACAGTAAAGAATCATAGAATATTCCAAGTTGGAAGGGACCCGCAAGGCCCATCGAGTCCAACTCCTGGCTCCACATAGGTCTACCCAAAGATTCAGACCATGTGACTCTGTCCACAGTCCGAACACTTCTTAAACTGCGACAGGCTTGGTGCTGTGACTATGTCCCTGTGGGGTGCCTGCTCCAGTGTGTGACAACCCTCTTGGTGAAGAACCTCTTCGTGATGCCTAGCCTAAACCTCCCCTGTCACAGCTTGACACCATTCCCTCGGGTCCTATAAGAGAATAGATCGGGTCACTAAAGAGAATAGATCAGTGCGTGCGCCTGCACTCCTCCTCGTGAGGAAGCTGTAGGCCACAAGGAGGTCTCCCCTCTTTTCCAGGCTGAACAGGCCAAGTGACCTCAGCTGCTCCTCATACATCTTCCCCTCTAGGCCCTTCACCATCTTTGTAGCCCTCCTCCAGACACTCTCCAGTAGTTTCGTGTCCTTTTTGTACTGTGGTGCCCAGAACTGCACACAGTACTCCAAGTGAGGCTGCACCGGTGCAGAGCAGACAGGGACAACACATCCCTGGACTGACTGGCAATGCCGGGCCTGATGCACCCCAGGATACAGTTGACCCTCCTGGCTGCCACGCTGGCTCATATTCAGCTTGCTGCCAACCACAGCCTCCAGATCCCTCTCTGTGGGGCTGCTGCCCTGTGTCTTGTTGCCCAGTCTGTACGTATAGGCAGGGTTGCCCCTTTGCAGGTGCAGGCCCCGGCACTTGCTCTTGTTAAACTACATGCGGCTGGTGATTGCCCAGCTCTCCAGTCTGTCCAGATCCCTCTGTGAGGCCTTTCCACCCTCAAGAGAGTCAACAGCTCCTCCAAGCTTAGTAGCATCAGCACATTTGCTCAAAACACCTTCTAGTTCTACATCCAAATCATTTCTAAAGATCTGGAGGAGAATTGTCCTTAAAATGGAGCCTTGGAAGACCCCGCTAGTGACTGGGTGCCAGCCTGATGTGGACCCATTTGCCACAACCCTTTGAGCCGTATTTGTCAGCCAATCGTTCACCTATCGTGTGATGTTTTTGTTTAGCTGTGTGCTGGACATTTTGTCCAGTAGGATCCTGTGGGAAACCAGTTCTTGCATCCCCTTTGCGGCCTTTTCTTAGAATGACGTATGTTGGAAAAGACTCTGAGGATCATCAAGTCCAAGCATTAACTTAACACTGCCAAGTCCACCGCAAAACCTTGTCCCTAAGCACCACCTCGTACATGTTGCAAGTACTTCCAGGGATGGTGACTCCACCACTTTGCTGGGCAGCTCATTGCAATGCCTAAGCAGCCCGTCTGTCAAGAAATTCTTCCTGATACTGAATGTAAACCTCCCCTGGAGAATCTTGAAGCTGTCGCCTCAAATCCTCTCACTTGTCACCTAAGGGTCACCCGCCTTGCTACCACTCCCTTTCAGGTAGTTGCAGAGAGCGATGAGGTGTCCCCCTCAGCCTTCTTTTCAGCAGAGGAGACAACCCCAGTTCCTCAGCCTCTCCTCATTGGTCTTGTTTTCTAGGCCCTTCAGCAGCTTTGCTGCTCTTCTTGCAATGCATTTCAGCAACTCAGTGTTCTTCCTGTAGCGAGGAGCACCAAAGTGACCAGAGAACGCAAGGTGCGTTGTGCGTCACCAGTGCTGCAGACAAGGGGACGATCCCTTTCCTCCTCCTGCTGGCCAGACTGCTTCTGGTGCAGGCCAGGAGGCTGCTGGCTCTCTTGGCCAGCCGGACACACAGCTGTCTTGTGTCCATCGGGCAGTTGACCAGCACCCCCAGGTCCTTTTCTGCCAGACAGCTTTCCAGCCACTGTTCCCCAAGCCTGTTTAGCTGCAAGGGGTCGTTATGCTCCAAGTGTTGTACTCAGCATTTGGCCCTGTTGAATGCCATACAGCTGGACACAGCTCATCGATCTAGCCTATCGAGATCCCTCTGCGGGGCCTTCCTAGCCTCAGCCAGATCAACAGTCCCGCCCAAGCTGGTATCATTGGCAAACTCAGTGAGGGTGGTTTTACCTCACTAGGAAGAGGAGAGGAAGAAGCAAAGGAAAGAAACAACTGATGGGTTGAGATAAGGATAATTTATTTAAAGGAATAGTAATTGGAAAAGAAATTCTTGAGGGAAAATCGCTAACTCAATATTTGAAGGAAAGGGAAAAGCAGGGCCCACACGGGTGCTTGTGAGGGCCCTGCTTTTCATCGTCCGCTGGTGTCAGGGAGCTGGATGCGCAGGGGCCGCAGCAGCAGCGAGCCGATGCGGAGGATGGGTCCGTTGGCGGGGCTGGTGAGGCGCTGCCCTGCAGCCTGCTGGGGGGCGGCGTTGATGGGCCCAGGAGCTGCGCCGGCCCCGTCTGCTCGTGCGATCCCCTGCGGCCCCCTTCTCCCAGCTGCGGGGCCGTTGTTGGTGGGCCGTGGGCGCAGGTTGTAGCGGCGCTGAGGGGATCTGCTGCGGACCCTCTCCCTGGCGGCGTTCCTGCGGCCGTGAGCGGACGGCCTGCACACGTACTGCTGGTAGTCGTCGTCCGCTCGCACCGTGTGCAGGATGCGGTCGATGGGCTGCCTGCAGAGTGGGCACGCGGAGATGGTGGCAGCCCACCGCCGGATGCAGCGGAAGCAGAAGGCGTGGAAGCAGGTGTAGGTGTAGGCGGTGTTTCTGGTGGTGCCCAGGCAGATGGGGCACCGTTCCCCTGCCGCTGCCTCGGATGGCCCCGCCTGCTGCATCTGGCCACTGCCGGCTGTTGCTGTAGAGCCGCTCTGCTCCAGGTCCTGCTCGGCACGGGATGGAGTGTCCTGCCTGTCAAGAGAGTCATGCTAGGAGGAGTGGGAAAGCACAGAGAGCCCAGGAGAGTGGAGGTTGCAGGGAGGTGAGGGCCTCCTGAAGGGCCTTCTTGTGGGCTGAAATTCTTCTTCCTCATCATCATCATCACCAGGTTCAGCCACGTGGGCCAGCCGTCACAAGGGCTGCTCTCGGCACCTGCCTTGGCTCCCTAATCTCAGCCCCCCATTCACTCTCCCAGGCCAGCAGCACGGCTGGAGTTAGCAGATGGTACCTGAAGGAGGAGGTCCAAGAACGCAGAGGAGCTGTCTGGGCGCTGTCGATGGTGCCAAGGACCCTGGCACCTTCGTTGTGCCCGCAGCTCCGGGACAGGTGCTGTGGGGACCTGCAGTACCCCACCACACGAGAATGCACAAAGGTGCAACTCAGAATAGCCCGGGATGCTCCTGGAGCCTGCACGCCACGCGTCTGAACTCTTAGGAGTCCTGAACCAAATGCACCTCGCGGCAGAGCGGTGAGGTTGGAGCAGTCACAGATGCTGCTCTGTGACATCACGGAGGCCTCTGGGGCTGCCCCCAAACGCTGCCCAGTGAGGACAGCAGCCCCTCCAAAGGGGAAAGCCTGCTGCTTTGCTGGGCATTTGCCATCTTGTCACAGCCTAGGGGCGTTGTCTAACCTCCCACATGTCGGGTCCTGTGGTGGCAGGCTGCGGAGCTCCATGCTCCAGCAATGCAGGCAGGGAACCCTGGTGATGTCCTGGGTGCAAACAGAGCGCACTGACTCGGCTCCTCTGAGGGCTGTCAATGGGACTCACCAGAAGGGCTCATCCCTTGTTGCTGGTGGGAAAGTCCCTGTGGGCAAGTTGTTCTGTTGCTCAGTCACCCCCACAGTAAAGAATCATAGAATATTCCAAGTTGGAAGGGACCCGCAAGGCCCATCGAGTCCAACTCCTGGCTCCACATAGGTCTACCCAAAGATTCAGACCATGTGACTCTGTCCACAGTCCGAACACTTCTTAAACTGCGACAGGCTTGGTGCTGTGACTATGTCCCTGTGGGGTGCCTGCTCCAGTGTGTGACAACCCTCTTGGTGAAGAACCTCTTCGTGATGCCTAGCCTAAACCTCCCCTGTCACAGCTTGACACCATTCCCTCGGGTCCTATAAGAGAATAGATCGGGTCACTAAAGAGAATAGATCAGTGCGTGCGCCTGCACTCCTCCTCGTGAGGAAGCTGTAGGCCACAAGGAGGTCTCCCCTCTTTTCCAGGCTGAACAGGCCAAGTGACCTCAGCTGCTCCTCATACATCTTCCCCTCTAGGCCCTTCACCATCTTTGTAGCCCTCCTCCAGACACTCTCCAGTAGTTTCGTGTCCTTTTTGTACTGTGGTGCCCAGAACTGCACACAGTACTCCAAGTGAGGCTGCACCGGTGCAGAGCAGACAGGGACAACACATCCCTGGACTGACTGGCAATGCCGGGCCTGATGCACCCCAGGATACAGTTGACCCTCCTGGCTGCCACGCTGGCTCATATTCAGCTTGCTGCCAACCACAGCCTCCAGATCCCTCTCTGTGGGGCTGCTGCCCTGTGTCTTGTTGCCCAGTCTGTACGTATAGGCAGGGTTGCCCCTTTGCAGGTGCAGGCCCCGGCACTTGCTCTTGTTAAACTACATGCGGCTGGTGATTGCCCAGCTCTCCAGTCTGTCCAGATCCCTCTGTGAGGCCTTTCCACCCTCAAGAGAGTCAACAGCTCCTCCAAGCTTAGTAGCATCAGCACATTTGCTCAAAACACCTTCTAGTTCTACATCCAAATCATTTCTAAAGATCTGGAGGAGAATTGTCCTTAAAATGGAGCCTTGGAAGACCCCGCTAGTGACTGGGTGCCAGCCTGATGTGGACCCATTTGCCACAACCCTTTGAGCCGTATTTGTCAGCCAATCGTTCACCTATCGTGTGATGTTTTTGTTTAGCTGTGTGCTGGACATTTTGTCCAGTAGGATCCTGTGGGAAACCAGTTCTTGCATCCCCTTTGCGGCCTTTTCTTAGAATGACGTATGTTGGAAAAGACTCTGAGGATCATCAAGTCCAAGCATTAACTTAACACTGCCAAGTCCACCGCAAAACCTTGTCCCTAAGCACCACCTCGTACATGTTGCAAGTACTTCCAGGGATGGTGACTCCACCACTTTGCTGGGCAGCTCATTGCAATGCCTAAGCAGCCCGTCTGTCAAGAAATTCTTCCTGATACTGAATGTAAACCTCCCCTGGAGAATCTTGAAGCTGTCGCCTCAAATCCTCTCACTTGTCACCTAAGGGTCACCCGCCTTGCTACCACTCCCTTTCAGGTAGTTGCAGAGAGCGATGAGGTGTCCCCCTCAGCCTTCTTTTCAGCAGAGGAGACAACCCCAGTTCCTCAGCCTCTCCTCATTGGTCTTGTTTTCTAGGCCCTTCAGCAGCTTTGCTGCTCTTCTTGCAATGCATTTCAGCAACTCAGTGTTCTTCCTGTAGCGAGGAGCACCAAAGTGACCAGAGAACGCAAGGTGCGTTGTGCGTCACCAGTGCTGCAGACAAGGGGACGATCCCTTTCCTCCTCCTGCTGGCCAGACTGCTTCTGGTGCAGGCCAGGAGGCTGCTGGCTCTCTTGGCCAGCCGGACACACAGCTGTCTTGTGTCCATCGGGCAGTTGACCAGCACCCCCAGGTCCTTTTCTGCCAGACAGCTTTCCAGCCACTGTTCCCCAAGCCTGTTTAGCTGCAAGGGGTTGTTATGCTCCAAGTGTTGTACTCAGCATTTGGCCCTGTTGAATGCCATACAGCTGGACACAGCTCATCGATCTAGCCTATCGAGATCCCTCTGCGGGGCCTTCCTAGCCTCAGCCAGATCAACAGTCCCGCCCAAGCTGGTATCATTGGCAAACTCAGTGAGGGTGGTTTTACCTCACTAGGAAGAGGAGAGGAAGAAGCAAAGGAAAGAAACAACTGATGGGTTGAGATAAGGATAATTTATTTAAAGGAATAGTAATTGGAAAAGAAATTCTTGAGGGAAAATCGCTAACTCAATATTTGAAGGAAAGGGAAAAGCAGGGCCCACACGGGTGCTTGTGAGGGCCCTGCTTTTCATCGTCCGCTGGTGTCAGGGAGCTGGATGCGCAGGGGCCGCAGCAGCAGCGAGCCGATGCGGAGGATGGGTCCGTTGGCGGGGCTGGTGAGGCGCTGCCCTGCAGCCTGCTGGGGGGCGGCGTTGATGGGCCCAGGAGCTGCGCCGGCCCCGTCTGCTCGTGCGATCCCCTGCGGCCCCCTTCTCCCAGCTGCGGGGCCGTTGTTGGTGGGCCGTGGGCGCAGGTTGTAGCGGCGCTGAGGGGATCTGCTGCGGACCCTCTCCCTGGCGGCGTTCCTGCGGCCGTGAGCGGACGGCCTGCACACGTACTGCTGGTAGTCGTCGTCCGCTCGCACCGTGTGCAGGATGCGGTCGATGGGCTGCCTGCAGAGTGGGCACGCGGAGATGGTGGCAGCCCACCGCCGGATGCAGCGGAAGCAGAAGGCGTGGAAGCAGGTGTAGGTGTAGGCGGTGTTTCTGGTGGTGCCCAGGCAGATGGGGCACCGTTCCCCTGCCGCTGCCTCGGATGGCCCCGCCTGCTGCATCTGGCCACTGCCGGCTGTTGCTGTAGAGCCGCTCTGCTCCAGGTCCTGCTCGGCACGGGATGGAGTGTCCTGCCTGTCAAGAGAGTCATGCTAGGAGGAGTGGGAAAGCACAGAGAGCCCAGGAGAGTGGAGGTTGCAGGGAGGTGAGGGCCTCCTGAAGGGCCTTCTTGTGGGCTGAAACTCTTCTTCCTCATCATCATCATCACCAGGTTCAGCCACGTGGGCCAGCCGTCACAAGGGCTGCTCTCGGCACCTGCCTTGGCTCCCTAATCTCAGCCCCCCATTCACTCTCCCAGGCCAGCAGCACGGCTGGAGTTAGCAGATGGTACCTGAAGGAGGAGGTCCAAGAACGCAGAGGAGCTGTCTGGGCGCTGTCGATGGTGCCAAGGACCCTGGCACCTTCGTTGTGCCCGCAGCTCCGGGACAGGTGCTGTGGGGACCTGCAGTACCCCACCACACGAGAATGCACAAAGGTGCAACTCAGAATAGCCCGGGATGCTCCTGGAGCCTGCACGCCACGCGTCTGAACTCTTAGGAGTCCTGAACCAAATGCACCTCGCGGCAGAGCGGTGAGGTTGGAGCAGTCACAGATGCTGCTCTGTGACATCACGGAGGCCTCTGGGGCTGCCCCCAAACGCTGCCCAGTGAGGACAGCAGCCCCTCCAAAGGGGAAAGCCTGCTGCTTTGCTGGGCATTTGCCATCTTGTCACAGCCTAGGGGCGTTGTCTAACCTCCCACATGTCGGGTCCTGTGGTGGCAGGCTGCGGAGCTCCATGCTCCAGCAATGCAGGCAGGGAACCCTGGTGATGTCCTGGGTGCAAACAGAGCGCACTGACTCGGCTCCTCTGAGGGCTGTCAATGGGACTCACCAGAAGGGCTCATCCCTTGTTGCTGGTGGGAAAGTCCCTGTGGGCAAGTTGTTCTGTTGCTCAGTCACCCCCACAGTAAAGAATCATAGAATATTCCAAGTTGGAAGGGACCCGCAAGGCCCATCGAGTCCAACTCCTGGCTCCACATAGGTCTACCCAAAGATTCAGACCATGTGACTCTGTCCACAGTCCGAACACTTCTTAAACTGCGACAGGCTTGGTGCTGTGACTATGTCCCTGTGGGGTGCCTGCTCCAGTGTGTGACAACCCTCTTGGTGAAGAACCTCTTCGTGATGCCTAGCCTAAACCTCCCCTGTCACAGCTTGACACCATTCCCTCGGGTCCTATAAGAGAATAGATCGGGTCACTAAAGAGAATAGATCAGTGCGTGCGCCTGCACTCCTCCTCGTGAGGAAGCTGTAGGCCACAAGGAGGTCTCCCCTCTTTTCCAGGCTGAACAGGCCAAGTGACCTCAGCTGCTCCTCATACATCTTCCCCTCTAGGCCCTTCACCATCTTTGTAGCCCTCCTCCAGACACTCTCCAGTAGTTTCGTGTCCTTTTTGTACTGTGGTGCCCAGAACTGCACACAGTACTCCAAGTGAGGCTGCACCGGTGCAGAGCAGACAGGGACAACACATCCCTGGACTGACTGGCAATGCCGGGCCTGATGCACCCCAGGATACAGTTGACCCTCCTGGCTGCCACGCTGGCTCATATTCAGCTTGCTGCTAACCACAGCCTCCAGATCCCTCTCTGTGGGGCTGCTGCCCTGTGTCTTGTTGCCCAGTCTGTACGTATAGGCAGGGTTGCCCCTTTGCAGGTGCAGGCCCCGGCACTTGCTCTTGTTAAACTACATGCGGCTGGTGATTGCCCAGCTCTCCAGTCTGTCCAGATCCCTCTGTGAGGCCTTTCCACCCTCAAGAGAGTCAACAGCTCCTCCAAGCTTAGTAGCATCAGCACATTTGCTCAAAACACCTTCTAGTTCTACATCCAAATCATTTCTAAAGATCTGGAGGAGAATTGTCCTTAAAATGGAGCCTTGGAAGACCCCGCTAGTGACTGGGTGCCAGCCTGATGTGGACCCATTTGCCACAACCCTTTGAGCCGTATTTGTCAGCCAATCGTTCACCTATCGTGTGATGTTTTTGTTTAGCTGTGTGCTGGACATTTTGTCCAGTAGGATCCTGTGGGAAACCAGTTCTTGCATCCCCTTTGCGGCCTTTTCTTAGAATGACGTATGTTGGAAAAGACTCTGAGGATCATCAAGTCCAAGCATTAACTTAACACTGCCAAGTCCACCGCAAAACCTTGTCCCTAAGCACCACCTCGTACATGTTGCAAGTACTTCCAGGGATGGTGACTCCACCACTTTGCTGGGCAGCTCATTGCAATGCCTAAGCAGCCCGTCTGTCAAGAAATTCTTCCTGATACTGAATGTAAACCTCCCCTGGAGAATCTTGAAGCTGTCGCCTCAAATCCTCTCACTTGTCACCTAAGGGTCACCCGCCTTGCTACCACTCCCTTTCAGGTAGTTGCAGAGAGCGATGAGGTGTCCCCCTCAGCCTTCTTTTCAGCAGAGGAGACAACCCCAGTTCCTCAGCCTCTCCTCATTGGTCTTGTTTTCTAGGCCCTTCAGCAGCTTTGCTGCTCTTCTTGCAATGCATTTCAGCAACTCAGTGTTCTTCCTGTAGCGAGGAGCACCAAAGTGACCAGAGAACGCAAGGTGCGTTGTGCGTCACCAGTGCTGCAGACAAGGGGACGATCCCTTTCCTCCTCCTGCTGGCCAGACTGCTTCTGGTGCAGGCCAGGAGGCTGCTGGCTCTCTTGGCCAGCCGGACACACAGCTGTCTTGTGTCCATCGGGCAGTTGACCAGCACCCCCAGGTCCTTTTCTGCCAGACAGCTTTCCAGCCACTGTTCCCCAAGCCTGTTTAGCTGCAAGGGGTCGTTATGCTCCAAGTGTTGTACTCAGCATTTGGCCCTGTTGAATGCCATACAGCTGGACACAGCTCATCGATCTAGCCTATCGAGATCCCTCTGCGGGGCCTTCCTAGCCTCAGCCAGATCAACAGTCCTGCCCAAGCTGGTATCATTGGCAAACTCAGTGAGGGTGCACTTGACCCTCTTATCAAGAAGGCTGATCAACAGTATTGTCCCCAGTCCTGACCCCAGAAGAACACCACTTATGTCTGGTCACCAATCAGATTTAACTCCATTCACAACAACTTTTTGTGGCCGGCGTTCTAGCCACTTTTTACCCAGTAAACAGCACATCTGTTCATCGGCCATCAATAATCAGTGTCTCTAGAAGACGCAATGTGGAGGAGACCTATGAAATGACATACAGAGAAGGATCAAGGCGTTTTCATAGTTAAACTGTTGACCAATGGAATCGATTTATGCATGAACTGTGTTCCAGTATGGTCAATTTATGTTTTGGGAGCAGTACATGGTTCTTGGTTATGTGGAGGTTGGCTTGTGGGTGGATACAAACATGAGGTCAATTAAAACAGTATTCTGGTGTGACAGGCAGGCAGGATGGTGGAAGAGGAGTTGCATATGAGTTGGTTCTGTGGGAGAAGGTTTTTGCCGTGTATATATATACTTGGGGAGTAACTTTTTGTACGATAAGGTTCTTACTGTATCATCTATGTTTGCCTCTCATACACAACAGTTAGGGATTGCATGTTTGTGCTATGGCTCATTAAAGACTATCTGAAGAGCAGTTACATTGGACTTGTATTGCTTAGAAAGCTGAGTTCTTGGTGTACTTAGGGCAAAGCATGGGTGTGAAATCAATGTGACACATGGATCTTGATCCTTTTGTGTCAGTGCATGGCTGCTCTGCTCTTCCAACCACTCCTTGCTACCATACATAGGAAATATGATAAAGTGTGATAGGGGATATAAAGAAAAGTGCAATAAATTATTTAAAAGGAAAATCTGTATTCCTACTGGAAGTTTACTGGTTTTATTTGTCTTTATTGGCTTATTGGCTTGAGATCTTTCACATGAAAAGTCATAGCAATGGCACTGTAGCAGTTGTTTATAAAATGAGGATTTGTATTGTTGTTATAGACAGCTTAATTTTAGCTGAAATACAAACTGATTGAATGTCCATAAGGAATAGATATCAGAATACTATGTCAGGGTGCTTTACTCCAGTCTTGGGACACTTAGTGTTGTATCATCCTAGAAAGAATACCAAAGAGCCTGTGTGGAGCATACCACACATACCACAGTAAACTTTCCCACCCATGGGGTGGGAAACGTTTCCATTATATTGAAATGTTACTGAAACTTTTTACAGGAAAAAGATTTTAAGTGGTGTGGCCTTCACATGGTATTTTGCTTACTTACCACTGTTTTATATTTCTTGAATTTTTTCACTGGGTCCCAGTAGAACCTCTGCTAGTGGTTCGCATCTAAGCCAGTTTATAGAACGTGGCCAAGAACCTTCTTTTATTTATTTTCCTTACTTTTTTAACCATCTTCTTCCTGCCGTCCTCTGCACACATGTATTCAAATAGCTTCTGAGATTTTTTTTTTTCACCTGTTAATAAATGATTGTTTGTGTTTCCATTCCAGGGCGAATTCATCAAGCTATGGTAACATCCCTAAATGAAGATAATGAAAGTGTAACTGTTGAATGGATTGAAAATGGAGACACTAAAGGCAAAGAGGTAAACTTAACTATTTTAGAACCTTTCTCTTTTTAAATAATGTATAGACTACATGAGCGTTACTTAGAAATTTGCACTGTATAAATGAAAAGAAGATATAAATATTAATTTACTTAATGATTCTTTGGTTACAGACTGTTTTGAATGGGAGCTGTTGTGAAAATCTTATCTGTTGTGTCAGATTTCACTTCCTGAGCTCTGTGTCATAGCTTTTAAATAGTGCTTTTCATCTGTTGATTTTGAACCAGATTACAAAGGCTGAGCTTTCTATCCCCTCTTTACAAGTAGAAAAATCAAATTTTTGAGAGGGAGAAAGACTTGCAACTTAGGCAGGAAACCAGTGGGAGAGCTAGATTAGAAATTCTTTTGTGCCTGTCTTAATGAGGAATTGGACTCTAGTTTGTTTTTTTACCTTTTTTTTTTTTTTTTGGCATTAATTTTCTAGGCTTGCTTGCTTTAACTGTCTTTCTGTGTGTCTAAGTTATGTTTTGCTATCCCTTTTTCCTCAAATTTTTGGACCAAGCTAGCCTGTTCAAGCTGAGATTTTGAGAAGCATCCCAGCATTACACCTAACTAGTTTTATTAAAACACGGGAAAAAGAAAAAAATATGAGCATGTCCTGGTGATCTCATCCATGGAGCTCAACCCTCTAGACATAAAGAATCCATACACTAATGATATCTTTGAAAGGTCCAGCCAAGGGAGGTGGCAGTTTAGAAACCAAACTATTTAAGATCTTTAAGAAGCCAAGTTTCAATAGATCTGAACCTTCCTAGTTTTTAGATCTCATCGCCTCCTCAGATAATGGCATTTTGAAAGAGAACTTAGAAGAAAAAAACAGGGTAATATATTTAATATAGATTCAATTTTGTTTTTACTTTTTGGGTCACTGTAATTTGTCTGTTCCTTTTGCACTGTCTGGTAAATTTCAGATAACTGAGATCTCCTTTTTATGTTATGGAATGTCTTTCATTATCTGCAGTAATTTTTTTTTTTTTTTTGCATTAATACTAGCTATTTCTGTTTTAATTTAATCACTCTACAGAATTACAAATATCTGTTGGTCATTTGTAATTCATCTGTTTTCTGAAGGGTGTGTGTTTCAAGTAAGACAATAACAAATGGCTTAAGATGTTTTAGCGAACACAGAATGAGATAGCTCAGGTTACAGAATTAAATAGTTGTCTGGTAAAAACAATAAATTTATTTATTGTTTATTCTCAAGTGTAACAACAGAAATTGAGAGGTTGAATTTGTTCTTAGGCTCACAAATTTGCTTTATATTCCTTTAAACAGATTGACTTGGAGAGCATATTTTCACTTAATCCAGATCTTGCACCCGATGAAGATATTGAACCTAGCCCAGAGACACCACCACCACCTACTCCATCAGCCAAAGTAAACAAAATTGTGAAGGTTGGTAACACCTATGCAATGTGTTCATAATAAACTTACAGAACTTCTATACATTGTCATGCTTGAATTTTTAAATCTTACTTTTGTCTGTGGAACTACTTGTTGAACACGTTCCTTTTATTCCTGTGGTGAATGGGGGGGTTTCTGAAAATTTTCTAAGAATAGGTTTGGCAGGGAGGTAGATGACTACACTAATGTTTATGTAGCTAGGTATAGCTCAAGTAAAAACATAGAAAAGGAGGTAGTTTTGAATCAGTACATATAGTTCAAGTAGTCTTCGCCCTAGGCTCTTCGGGGTGGGATTTTGTAATTACCACCTCTCTGTGTTACTGATGTTATGTCAGAGGAAGTGGTGAGGCTGTAATTTATGTTTTCAATAGACAGGTGATCAAATAACAGATTTCTTTCTTTGTAGAGTCGACGAACTGTGGCACCTATTAAGAATGATACTCCTACCAGAGATAATAGAGGTAATTGTTACATCTGACCATTTCAAGGAAGGAAAAAATATGGAAACATTTTGACTTCCTGCTCATCTAAAATTATTTAATAGTTCTGCTTTTCTAATTCAGTATGTACACATGTGACATGTAGAAGACATGGCACATCATTCCTAGAATTACTCGTATGTGTATTTAGGAATGGGTATTTATGAATAATATTTATGTGCAAGTTTAAGCAGTATAACATCAGCTGAATGAACTGAAGGTGCAACAATTTGAAGTTAATTAATTATGCTATTATAAATCATTATAAATTATGTGTGGACTTTTACAAATTAAAACATCCTCAATTTACTTCAGCTTAATGGAGTGTTTCGATATACTATATGTATTGCACATAAAATTCTTACACTTTCAATTTTTTGGCTTAGTTTTCTAACAGTCTGTGTGTAAACATTAATTCTAAGAATTCTAAGAACACTTTAAACCTACAAGTTATTTCTTTACAGTTAATAGTGAAAAATCTATAAAAAACATAAAAATGACACTGAATAATAGGTGAAATGAAGTAAGTATTAGATGACTGCAGATGTAATGCATCTGTAATATGGAAAGGAATAGTTACTGCTTGTTGTTTTAACTTTCTAACCTCTGTCGAACATAACTAACTTTGGAATGTCATCTCTATGTTATTAATCAAAGCTGTTACCTTCACTTTCATGCTTTTCTGGCAGAGCTTATTAGTAGAACTTGCAAGAAACTGGCCAGCTGAAGCAGAGGTGCTTGAAGCAACTCTTTGAATAATAACTTATGATATTCAGCTCTGCCAGAGAGGCTTGCATACTTACTACATTCACTGGGAACAGATATCTGCATCTTTAGAAATTGGCATCTCTATCACATATGGAATAAGTGCATAAATTTAGGCAGACATGTTGATTGCATCCATATCACTTTCAATGTGGTCTCAAAAAGGTTTGTTTCTTCCACTTGTAGTTTGAGCTGCACTTTGCTGCATTTCATTTGTTTCCCTATAGTCCTCCCAGATATTGTTTGATGGGGTGGAACTATTTTTTAATTTGTAGAGAATGTGAAACAGCAGGGCCATTTTCTTGCTTGGTTTTTGGTATAATCACAATATAAATAAAATTACAGCACTGAAGGACTGTGTATCTACAAGTACATTCTTCATTCTGTGTACATAATAAGCTATACTAATTGTGTAGTAGAGTATTTAAAAGTATGCACAGGCAGCATTAGTACTTAATAATTATCTTGTGTTGGTATATAACATTAGGATAAAAAAGGCTGCATACCAAATGTCTTTAATAATAGATTTTCCATACATATGACTATCCTCTGCACTCACTAAATTAATGCATCTCAAAAGAGGCCTTGTTTTATCTTGTCATACTAAAACATTTCATAAGTTGGTAGAAATGTTATTTTTTCACATCTAGATCAACTTTGTGCTTTTCTTCTGCAGTGGTTGGTTCTGCACGTGCACGGCCCACTCAGCTTCCTGAGCAGTCTTCCTCCTCGCAACAGAACGGTAGTGTTTCAGATATATCTCCAGTTCAAGCTGCAAAAAAGGAATTTGGACCCCCTTGTATGTAAACAGTGTATCAAGGATTCTTTCATTCTGGGCATTACATGTACATTCTCTTGGATTATGTTGTTGTCCATAAATGACAAGTGATCTATATATGCAGTTGTCTGTAGGCTTCCTTACAAAGTTTCTTCAGAGCCCTGTGGCTAAACAAATGTTCATTTTTGTCATAGTTGTGCTAGTGCTTGGAATTTGATTTTTCTTTAACTATTTTTCAATCATGAATGTGTGATTTTTTTTTTTTTTTTAAATGTGCCTGGACTTGCTTTTAATATGAACCAAGAGATCACATGTACCTGTCCAAATGTATCTATCCAAATGTTTTTTGAGGGTCATTGTCCTTGTATTTTTGGTTGTGTAGTTATTGTCCCATTCCCATATTTTTTCTAATTTATTTATTCAATGAATTTTAGAAATTAAATTTTTATACTTATTTTGTAGTAACCCTGATTTCCTTGAAAAGACAGTTGATATAAATAAATGCATTCTAAATATTGATTAATTAATATAATTGTAGTGTAAATACTAAATCCATGCAACACACTGAAAATATTTTAAATTATATCGTTTTCTCTAAGCACGTAGAAAATCTAATTGTGTAAAAGAGGTTGAAAAATTGCAAGAGAAACGTGAAAAAAGAAGGTTACAACAACAGGAACTTAGAGAAAAAAGAGCGCAGGTTAGTATTTTTAGTTTAGATGGTGCTTTTTTCATTTTTCAGTAATTTTTATGAACTGTGATAGTCTTGAAATTAAAATGTTTCCATCCTGCATAAAAGTTTGATAAGTCATTTTGTTGCATAGCTGCATTGGTTTCATAGCTATATATACAATTTTCCCCCTCTTTTTCTTCCTACACAAACAATTGCTTACAATTACTTATCTTTCCATATGTTATTTCAAAATCAAGTGCTGATGATAGCTGTTTTTTAGGGAGAACATGTTGATAAAAATAATCAAGGCTTTGGCTTTTAGATAAGGCTTTTATTCTACAGAAGATACTTCAATATTATGATAAATTGTTCCTTATGATCTTTGATGCTTTGTAGGAGATGTGTTTAAGGCTCAGATTTGAACAGTGTGTGTTTATTTATTTATTTATTTATTTATTTATTTATTTATTTTTCTTTAAACCTGTCTAGGAATTTATAGTTTAACTTTGTCTTATGCAGGCAGGTTGGCAGTGAGCTGTTAGAAATTTGTGTGAAAGTTGCTAATCCTGTGAGAAAAATCTCTAAATATTAAATGACTTTCTGTCACAGTAGTGTAAAAGCTTTAGCAAAACTAGTAGTGTAATCTTGTTGGCAGGCTTATGCTTATGGGTTAATCTCTCTAAAGAGATGCTACCAATCTGCTACTGGCATGAGAAGTACCACCACTTAGTAAATAATTCAGACAGTTTAAATTTACTTCATGCTTTAATTATGTTTCTAAGCTGACCTAGAATGACCTATATTGAATTCACATTCTCTAATTTTCATCCACTTAAACAAATGAAAAATACTGTTATGTCTTTATGTGTGAGGAACAATTAATTTTTGGTTTATATCATAAAACTCTTTGACATGATGCTACACCTAAAATATTCATTTTATCTCACTTTGTGAATACGGCCTTTGGAACTAAGTCTTAAACTTCTGTATGAGAAAGTTGTGGTTGCCTTGATGACCTCTCTGTATCTGTGCTTTCTGGTGCTTTGCATGTTCTGTTGTGAAATACAGCACTGTTTGCTAGTGGGCAAAATATCACTGTCTTCTAGTGGGCAAGACTTTTAAATAGAATTTGAATAACATTAGGCAAATACATTTTCCATAATAAACAGTACTTCTTGCTGAATTTTAGAAGGAAACATTTCAGGAGTAATACATTTTGTGTGGACTTACTGTAAGCAGTTTTAAGTAGTCAGAGTGGAGAATATAAAAGTATAGTCAACTTCTGATTACCACGTCACAGGTTTATCTGAGATGGGAATCAACTCTTGTCACAGACACACAGACATCTGGTTGTTCAGTTTCAGCTCGTTAACCACAGTGCATTGCTTTCTGGAAGTGCCTGTGCTGCTTCCACAATCTGCTGTGGTCCAGGAGGAGTTTTAGTTTATTTGTGGGGAGCCATGCAAAGCTCAGTAAGGTCTGAGGACCAGAGCTGGCTGTGTATGGCATCAATAGGATGTCGCCAAACTGCAAAAAATGCTATTTTAGGAAAAGATGTTTGAGTAATTCTGTAGCCTGCCCAGCTCTACACCTCTGACTTAGCAAGGCTTAGACAGGTTCCATGCATGAGCTCTCACATGTCCTTTTGCTTCTGTACTTGTGGTTCCAGCTTTAGGGGTAGGAGGGTTTGTGAGCCTGGATGTAGCGTAGCACATTGTGTATCTTTGGGATTGCTTCTCTTTCTGGGGCCTCTTGGAGTGTTGGAAGACAGTTGGACTTGATGACTGTAGAGGTCTTCTCCAAACATAATTCTATGATTCTAAGAGTTTCCAGTGCATTTAAGTCGTTGTAGAAGTTAACTCAGGACCACTGGTAGGATCAACCTCCTTTATCCATCTCATTTAGAGCAGGTGGGGTACCTGCACTGTCCTCTGCAGCCTATTTTACACTTTTATAGTTGTCTATCCATTTGTTTGTTGGACAGTGTTATCTCAGATTAAGAGGCGTTGACTGCATGTACTGCCTGTTGTGAAGTTGTTTGGTAGTGTTTCTGTAATGTACTGATTCTGACAAAAGTGGGAGTCATTTCTCTTCTTTGAGTAGGCTTGTAGTGAGTCCTGAATTAAAAAAGTGTTTTTGACAACCAAAAATATTAAATAAATGTCATATAATGACCATATAATTTCCTTTCTGATCAGTAAATTACCTACATCAGAACATCAGTTAATATGTGTTTTTCTTTATGAGTGAATTCAGAACTAATGTAAATCAGCCCATTTCAGGAAAATAATGTAAGAAATTCTGTTGCTTGCTTCTCTAGGATGTTGATGCTACAAACCCAAATTATGAAATTATGTGTATGATAAGAGATTTCAGGGGAAGTTTGGATTATAGACCATTGACAACTGCAGATCCTGTAAGTATCCTAGGCAACGTGGAAATTTTTTTATCCCTTTGTATTTTTAATATGGGTATTTAATTTTTTTTCCAATGTTTGTATATACTTCTGTGTATATTCATGAAAAATAAGTTGCTTAATATGTATTAGTGTTCTTTATAGCATGGATTTATTTCTTCTGCATTTTCCTGGGATGTTAAGTGATGTGCACACAAAACACTTGGGTTTCTTTGAAAAACCTTGTAGGGTGTAAAGATGAATATTTGATTTTCAAAGTGATGAGGGCCTTTGATTTTCAGAGAAGTGAGGGGAATCCTTAAATGACTTTACCAGATATCTGTGGAAATGTGAGACCCTAATAATTTCCATTAATAAGATATCCACCCTGTTACAGCTGGGTTTGCTTGCTGTGTTATAAGTTGTATCTAATACTTTACAGAACCCAGCCACTATCTGCACAGTTTTTTATCCTTAATGTACGGCTGCCTTTCAGTTTTTTGGTTATTGTGCAGATGCAATGGGCTTTTGCTCATTCAGATGACTCAATGTATTGGAAATTTCTCTTACTTTATATGTTTGGTTAATTAATTCAAAAACAGAGGTAACATATCCTATAACTGGAACTGAAATATAGCTTACTGAAAGATTTTTTCCTTTGCAGATTGATGAGCACAGGATATGTGTTTGTGTACGAAAACGACCACTCAATAAAAAAGGTATGACCATTTAATATTTTGCAGAATTCTCTTTCTGAAAAGCTGCCTGCGACAGTTATATTATTCATACTGAAGAGATCTAGAAATACTGATCAAAGGTGAAACTCCACTAGTATTGGCCAATGTATGTGAGAGACCCAGACAATTTATAGATTTATCGTAACCTGGATAAAGTCAGGGAGAAAAGTAGTTTAAACGGTCACAATTTTGTGGATTGGGAGTAGAGGCACAGAGACTGCAAATTTCTTCCAAGGTCATCTAGGGTGTATTTAGTTGGTTTAAACATCAATTCTGCTGTAATTTCTTGAATAATCTTACAGTGGTAGAATCACCATTTTTTTAAACTATCCTTTAAGTAATCTCCTGATCAGTAAGCTACCCAATGAAAGCTTTTATACACATTTTTTATACATGTATTATTTTTTTAATATTTTCAAGTGGACCTGAATAAGATGTTTAGAACAATTCAGGTGGTACCTACATGTTGGTGTCCTATGACACTTCAGGCACCCAGGAGTATCTAAGGCATCCTCATAGGGCTTGTGGGTTACAGACAAATTGGAGACTCATCTGTAATTGCATCTGAGGATTGGGCAAGGTACCGTGGGGCATATGAAGTGGCACTAACCACCTGTTTTTAGCTGCTAGAATCATTCCGTAGTGACATCTTTGTATATAAGAGTATTATATATACAAACTTACTGCCTGCTCCTTAGGCTGGAGACAATATTCCCCAAATTGTTTAGGTTTTCAACTCCAGTAAATGCCAGTCTTCTCATGATGTTCTCCACTGTCAGTGGGAAAGTGAGAACTACAAATGTTTCTGGACTGGAACCCATCTGAATTCAGCACCATTTTAAGCTGATTTTTATCTTAAAGGACATTTCTTTCTTTCCCTTTTTGTATATATGTGGTTTAGCTAAAAGACTCAAAAGAGCATCACACTGACTATGAAATTACATGAGATGTATTTAGGGTTTTTGTACTGTCAGAGCTACACATTAAGGATTATCTGAAGCAAGCGTTTCCAGAGGGATATGGGAGAAATGTACAGGAAAGAGAAAGTGTATTGATGTCGGTATATAATTACTTTTTCCTTCCACAAAGGAGCTGCTTTGTGGAAGGAAAGCTCACATTGGAAGGAAAGTACACATTAGAGCTGCTGCTGCTACATTATTTTTCACTTTTAAATTAAAATATATACATATAATAATCTAAAAGGAATGCAAAACCTCAAGAGCTGGTTAATTTAAATTATTTTTCACAATCTGTATAATTAGGATATTCAATGCACAAATCTGTTAGAAGTTCAATTTCTGATTTAGCCTTGAAGGTTATCTGTAATAAAATTTGACTTGGAAATCTGATACATTTTGGGAGAAACATTGCCTTCTAACTGCACAGAAGGTGGACAAAGTGAAATTATAGTAAATGAAATCAAGTTGTCTTAAGGCTAATTTATGGGATTCAAAAGTAGCACTTCAAACTCAGTAAGTTGCAGACCTTAGGTATTAGTGGTTAGAAGCTGTTGAGGAACTATTTCTGAAGTTTGTTAGAATCACAAAATCAGAGAATGTCCGAGGCTGGAAGGAGCCTCTGAAGATCATCTAGTCCAACCCACCCACCAAGCAGGATCACCTAGAGCACTTTGTGCATCATGGCATCCAGGCAGGTTTTAAGTATCTCCAGAGAAGGAGACTCCACAGCCTTTCTGGGCAACTTGTGCCTGTGCTCTGTCACACTCAGAGTAAAGTGCCCCCTCATATTCAGCCAGAAACTCATGTGCTTCAGTTTGTACCCATTGCCTCTTGTCCTGTTGCTGGGCACAACTGAGAAGAGACTGGCTCCACCCTCTCGATACACCAGATATTAATAGAGATTGATGAGGTCTTCTCTCAGTCTTCTCTCTTTCCAGCTAAACAGGCCCAATTCTCTCAGCCTGTCCTCGTATGGCAGGTGCTCCAGTCCTTCATCATCTTCGTAGCCCTCCTCTAGACTCACTCCAGTAGCTCCATGTCTCTCTTTTACTGGGGAGCCCAGAACTGGACACAGCACACCAGGTGTTGCCTCGAAGATGAGCGTCTAAGTAAAAGTGAAGTTGACACTAAAGCTATTTTGTATTTTTTAAAATAAGCTTCTCTTAGACTGGGGAGGAACCACAGAGATAATCCAGTAGTACTATGATACACTCTTCTGAAAACGTGTATTTTATTTTTGAGAATTCATAAGAAGCAGCATTTCTCATGCCACATTTTTAAAATTGAAGAGTATAAAAGAATTGAAAGACTAAAATTGAAAAGCACAAAAGAATATTATTCTGTAAACCCCTGAAGAGAAAAAATAAAAAAGTTTCCTTTATTATTGCAATAATAGTACATCAAAAATATTACCCTTCCCTCTTCATGTTTTGTATTTTGAAGTTCTATAAGGTGTTCAAATTTTTCAATAGAAATCAATTGTACAAATTCATGTCAGTCTCTCACACACACATATATATCACCATAGTCTTGGGATATTCCCAGCACTGATAATTTTGTGGATTCACTTTGTAGGAAGTAGGTCTTCAGGTTGATAATTTAAATTTTTATTTCAGTGAGGTATATTTACAGTTGAGAAATAGGTATATGGTGGGTTTCATAAACACTATTGCACATTTTCATCAGCAAGGAATACAGGTTGTCCTAATAATTACCCGGGAGCAGGTAAATGTCTTATTCCAAACAATTTTTAAAGAAATAATAGATTTGACTACTTTAACTGAAAAAGATTTTTGTGTAAATAATTAGCCTTCGTATATCCCTTTTTACCAGTGTTCTTCATTTCTTTGTGATTACTGCAGAATAATTACATTTTACTTTATTGCAGTGCAGTTGAAATTTTGATTATATTGTGAATTGAATGCATACTTGTGTTGGTGTGTTATGTCATGAAGTGGTAAGCATTGTACAGTTTGATAAGTTTGTTAACTGATGAAAAGATTTCTATCTGATTGTGTAAAGCCACATCTAATTCTTGAATTGCATGCTTTACAAAATTTTACATAGAAATGCAAGCGGGACACATTATTGATCTTGACTGTACACACAAAAGATCTTTATTTTTGTGCATATCATGGATCGCTGGGTTCTCTGTATTTTGCTGACTCATATCTCCTACAACAACTAGCTGTAAATTGTAATGCACTGTAGTAATTATAACCTGGGAACTCACTATTGAAATTGCAACTAGATAGCTTTTGTTCATTCCCTATGATAGAAAGCATCATTAGCATTTTAAGCTTTCTGCTTACAAGATAATTTTTCGAAAGTGTTTAACTGTAGAGAAATTCTACATTAAAGACCTACACTTTAGGTTCCAGAAGGAATATACAAAAAGAAATCTCTAAGTAGAATGAAAGCAATATATTCATTTTTGGAAGCTGTGAACATATTACTATAACATTAAGATTTACAGAAAATAAAAGCAAAATTTTACAATCAAGAAGATTCTCCTAAGCATGCTGGACAGTACAAGTAGTAGACTGCAGTGTTCTATTTCTCCACAAGAGAACTTACAAAAACCTACAGGGTATGGTAGTAATCTGTAAAAAGAGTTTATAAGACCTGGGCAAAGAACTTAAATCCATGAAAAGTGTTATTATTATAGACTATATTACAAGCTATAATTAATGATGTTTCTTTATCTAATCAACTTTGTAACACTTCTCCTAAATTTCTAGCAATTGCTAGGATAGGATGAATAGACTACCAAAATGAAATTTCTAATTTAGCAGATTATTATCTAGGTATCAGGAGCCCTAGTCTACTGCACTGTTGTTACTTGGAGGAGCTGTGTTATCTGAGATGTTACAGGAATGTAAACAGTGAAAAAAATGTAAAAAATGGTGTGTTGCTATTTAAATATATATATTTCACTTATTTTATAGAAACTTTAATGAAAGACCTTGATGTAATAACAATTCCTAGTAAAGATGTTGTGATGGTACATGAGCCAAAACAAAAGGTGGATTTAACAAGGTACCTAGAAAACCAAACTTTTCGTTTTGATTATGCCTTTGATGACACGGCTCCTAATGAAATGGTTTACAGGTATGTGTAAATGCTTCTTTTTTTTCTTTTGTGAATATTTTTTTATTTTATCCCTCATTTATCTCCCATGTCAGTAATTGGGTCATGGATCTGACCCCTGTTATCTGTTACCAGATATGTACATTGCTATCTCCATTCTTTTGTCTGTATACTTATATTTTAACTCTGCTCATCCTGAATTTTCATCTGCAATGTCATCGCCGTTTCCACCTCTGTTGACCTCAGTCCTGTTCTCAGTCTTTCTCCAAGCCCAGACTTGACAGACAGTGTGTATTACCTGCCTTCTCAGCCAGTGAATGTTTGAACAACTTCATTGCTACTCCATCCGCCTCAGTGTTATTTTCTTATTAATTAGTATGTGCATGGCACCTGGGGCATGAGTCATTGCTTTTGGTCTTCAGGAAACTTGGAATAAAAGGGCAGCACCAGCCCCAAATACCTTGCTGTTTGAATATAAGATAATTAACTTCTGGAAACAAATCAGAAGAGGGTGGAGAAAAGTACAAAAAAGAGCATTGCTATGTTTTTCATATTGCTGAGATTCCTGAGCTGTTGGAAGAAGTGTAGGTGATGTAATGCAGACCTACATGGAAGCTAATTTATTTTGTTCAAAATGTTATAGCTTTTTGATGAAAAAAAAACAAAACACAACAGCAGCAAAGACACACACACATGTAGCTCCAAGGTATTTGGATCTCTTTTTTCCTTTATTCTTCCATTTTACTTCCACATCTGGCACAGAATAATATACACAACACTTCAAAAACTTGTTTAGAAGTAGCTGTTTGCATTCTACCTGTCACTGAATTGATTAGATACACTAGCAGGCAAAGTTACGACAATAGGGTAGGTCATAATATTGGTATACAGTCTAAATATTGTGAAGCATTTTGTGAGGAATATTGATATTAGAATAGAATTTGATGATTTAACTTCTCCTTAAGCTTTGAGAGTGCTTTTTATAACCCTAAGGAGTATATATTAATTTAATATACTAATGGTTAGTTTTTAATCCAACAGTTAGGAAGTCAAAGTTGGCATCATATCCTGGTGGATTGTGGATGAAATTCTGTCATTGGATAAGTGAAAATACATAATAAAAGATTCATTAAAAAGCCTTGAAAATGAAAATTTGAGTCCTGCAGTTGATAAAATTAGGAGAAGAAGGATAGCAAAATGCAAATCTCTTTAGCCTGTTAGTTTAAAAGATTTTCATTAGTGTAAACTGAAGCAAAGGGAAATCTCCCTTGGAGATTTCTCTGTAATGTTTGTCTATCAGTGACTTTTCTTTCATCACATGGAAGGGCTGTGGGAGAGGAGAGCCTTATGAAGTTTGCCTCTTGCAATGGTTTTCCTCCTGCATAACAACCAGTTCTTTAATCTCCATTTTTCCCATTAGTCCTCATTTATCTTTGTGAGCATAGTGTTTAATGGTGAAAGGTGTTTTTGGCATACAGTGTTACCATATTTTAGTGTTCAGTTTCTTCTGGATAGTTTTTATTAGTTACATGATAAATTAATGGTAATATGAGAAAATATTGAAATATGTTTGTACTCAGCCTGAAACAATCTCTGGCCTTTGTAGTAGTACAGGGTTTTTTCTTCTTCCTCAGATGGCACAATATTGATTATTACTTGAAGGATAGTTTGCTTCAAGGTCTTCTGTTATAACTGAATTAAGAGCAAGATAGGTGTCATGGTAGGCTGCCACTGTGGGGAACAAAAAAATGGTATGACTAGTTACTCCAATTTTCTTCTGTATGATAAAATTAATGTATTTGTATACTGGAAAACATTTTTCAGTTTGTCAGGAAAAAATCTAATATTCCATTTTAGTAGTTTAATTTTGCCTAATTTGTATTTTAAGTATTTTGAGTCCTTGAGCCACAAAACTGAGTTGCAAGTTGTTCTTTTTTCAATGTTAAAAAACTTTTAACACTAGTTTGAATGGGCATGCATTTTGAATATTTAAAGGAGAAACAAAGTTTATATATCTAAAAGATCAAGGTTGCAAAGGAAGGTTCTGGCAGAAGGAAAGTTGGACTGCATTTGGCTTGGTAACATTAAGAGTTGTATAACACTTTATGAAAACGTTTCTAGTTATGATTGTATTCTGTCTTCGTTTAAAATAGATAATATAAATACCACTTTTTATAAATCAAAATGCATAATTTCAAACTCAACAGAGATAATGGAGTATGCTTTTTAGGAAAATAGGCTTCTTGAAATTCATATTACAAATTTAAAAGAACAAACAGAGAGGTGGAAATATCCTGTTGAGGACAAATGAAGTATATGCTTGGAGGAAATAAAAAAGAAAGACTAAGGCTGATCAGAAGTCATCTGGTGCATTCGTTTTTTGGTTTTTGTTTTTTTTTTAAATGATGGTGCTGTTACATTTTGTATAACCCTTGGCTGCTGAATAGGTTGATCTTGCCTGTATACTTTTTGTAAGTAATTTTGTGTTTGTTCCAAAGTGAAATAAAAGGAAACATCTGGAAGAAGTTTAGAAAGAGAGCATTAGAAGAATGTTGCAGAGACTCTTGCTGTAATTGTTTAATAGAGATAACCCTCCATTAGGTTACACTTTGCTTTTCAAGATATTTCATGAAATAACAGTGATAAACAGCTAGAATTAGGAATAGTAACAGAATGTGTTTTTTAAAAGCAGAAGTTAGTCCTTTAAAATAGAAAAATAATACTTTGGGAAAGTTTTTTACACATCAAGCAATACCTCAGGTATCTATAGATTTTTCTGTTCTGATGAGCTTGGTTATACATCTTCTGAGCCTTTTCTCAGCATATGTATGTTCTCAAGATATTAAGAATCTCAATGCTATTTTGGCCGTCTGTCTTATAACATTAGTCTTAGAAGCTGATTTAGAAAGAAAAGAAATAATTAAAAAAGCATTGTAGAGGGATTTTTGTAAGGGCAAAACTTAAGTATTTATCTATTCTGTTCTCCCGCTCCCATATTTTCTAGTGCTGTCTATTTTTTTTAGGAAGCTGCAGACTCCATGTAGTAAGCTGTGCTGTGTTGCGTTATTAAAACAAGGACTTTTTTTTCCTCAGGGCTTAAAGGAGGATTATATTGTTGTAGAATAAATGGGAGACACCTTTTAGCTTTTGTTTAATGTTTTAGGATACTTTAATGCCTTAGAGCTGTATTAGCTCTAATTTGGAGATGTTCTTTGGCATCTCAAAGTACAGACCCAGTTCTGTCATTTGTGGCCTTATGTTGTCCCTGTGGTAGTGGCAATTTCAAGTGTTTCATTTTCTTACATGCTTTTTTTTTTTTACATTCAAGGTTTACAGCTCGACCATTAGTTGAGACCATATTTGAAAGGGGAATGGCCACTTGTTTTGCATATGGGCAAACAGGCAGTGGAAAAACGCATGTAAGTATTTCTTGCACATGTCAGCAATATACTGTTTTTTACATACGATGCACTTGGTTAAATTCTAATAAGTAACAAACACTTAAGTTATGGTTTTGTGACTTTAAGTGTTTTTTTTTGTTGTTGTTTTTTAATGTAGACTATGGGTGGTGACTTTTCAGGAAAGAACCAAGATTGTTCAAAGGGAATATATGCACTTGCAGGTGAGACTTTATTGGTTTGTTGTCTTTTTGCAAATTAGTTGAGGTCAATAAATTTTCTACTTCTTATTGTGCAAATATAAGGTTCTACATATTTTGTGTTACAGTAGGGATTTAGTAATATATAAAGTAGTTCCTAGCTGTGTAGTCTTTACACTGTAAAGGACATACAGATTATTTCCAAAATGTAATAATACTAATGATTAATTGAGTTTACCATTTGAGGTCTTCAGTATCTTCCAATATAATCTGGCAGTTTAAATACAGTGTTTTAGACTTGGTGACTGACCCTATTTATTATACTAGCAAGTTATGAGATTTGCTGTATAATAGACTATTATATATTAATGAGTCTTTACTAAATGAAAATACATAACTAGATTTCGTTTTAATTTGGAAATATATTCACAGCTCGAGATGTCTTTTTAATGCTAAAGAAGCCAAACTATAAGAAGTTAGAACTTCAAGTATATGCAACATTTTTTGAAATCTACAGTGGTAAGGTAAGTACCTGATCTCTTGCAGTGAAAAAACACTTCCTCAAAGAGATTACGAACTTATTATGTAAAAGGTTTTTTTTTTTTTTTTTTTTTTTTTCCTCCTTTTGGTTCTGAAAGCTTTATTTCAAATAATTCTTCACAATTCCCTTCCAATCGTATTTTTTTTTTGCATGGGATACTTTACATAGTTTGATATGGGATTTGAAACAAGTGTCTTCTAAAATTCCTCTTTAACTGTTCTGTTTCCCCCCTCCCCAAAGGTTTTTGACTTGTTGAACAGGAAGACAAAATTAAGAGTATTAGAAGATGGTAAACAGCAAGTCCAGGTGGTGGGATTACAGGAACGGGAAGTCAAATGTGTTGAAGATGTTCTTAAGCTTATTGAAATAGGCAACAGCTGCAGGTATCTCCCATAGCTTCCACCAGTTTTTCATTGTAAATTAAAGAATCAGAACATCTCTTAATTTCTGTGTCTGCATAGTGATTGCTTTTTAATATGCACTGGGGTTTTTAATGATGTTGGCTGCAAGTAATCAATCTGCCAGCCTTTCAAATAATATAGTTTAGACTCTGTCTCCTAGAGAGAAATAAGAACTGACTTTTCTACAGGATACGAACTGTGTGCATTTATGTAACCAGATTACTGACTTAAATTCACATTATTTTTCATCTGGAATACTGCCAAATTCTTCAGTTCTAAAAGGCCTTGATATATAGTGACAGAGGTTAAGCATATAACTTTTATTTTTTGTTAAAATCCAGCTTCATTGTTTTTAAAATTAGCTTTTTGCACAGACTGCTGCGTAATCATTTAAAAATGCCATTGGCGTTTTGCATGTAAGCTTTCTGATGATCTGAAATCTTTGAAGATCTCATTATTCTTGCTTTTAAGATGCAGGTAAAACACTGTAAATCTTCCATTTCTATATGAAGAGATGGAAACATAGGTATAACTGTACTATATACATCAACTTATTAAGGTTATATCTCCAGTCTTCATTAGTATGTTAGACATGCTGTAAGTATATACGAGAAGATACAGGACTCTGCCTTGAAAAAACTAACATTCCTAGCACAGTATGTTTAACATGTGTGGTCCTTCATGTCTTCATATGTCCTCCCCATCTCTCCTTTTGTTTAAAGGACATCTGGTCAGACATCTGCAAATGCACACTCATCACGAAGCCATGCAGTGTTTCAGATTATTCTCCGAAGGAAAGGGAAATTGCATGGTAAATTTTCGCTGATTGATTTGGCTGGAAATGAAAGAGGAGCGGATACTTCCAGTGCAGACAGACAGACACGGCTGGAAGGTGCTGAAATTAACAAGAGCCTTTTAGCACTCAAGGTAACTGAAATGTTTCCATTGCGTTTGAGTAGGTGGAAGCCTTCCACATTTAATAGCAATGACTATTTAAATGAGTGTTTTCGAAGGCTTTGCTTGTCTACATTGTCTACTGATGTGACAGGTAAAATAATGTATTGATTTTTCCTCTTAAGTGCCTGACAGAACACCTGGTAATTACTGAGTAGAAACATTGCAGAAACATTGTGATATCAACTTTCATGCAGTTTTAAAAACAAAACAAAATAACGTGATTTTTAGACTTTTCTGATACATACCTAAAATGAGAGCAGATAGGAGGAAAACTGACTGACTTTGATACTAAAGGTGTGAAATAGAATCGTAGAATCATTAAAGTTGGAAAAGACCTTCAAGATCATCTGGTCCAACCATCACATTACTACCAATGTCACCCACTAAACCATGTCCCTAAGCACCACGTCCAACCTTTCCTTGAACACCCCCAGGTGGTGGACACTCCACCACCTCCATGGGCAACCTGCTTCAATGCCTGAGAAGAAATGTCTCCTCACGTCCAACCTAAACCTCCCCTGGTGCAACTTGAGGCCATTCCCTCTAGTCCTATCACTAGTTCTCTGCGAGAAGAGGCCAACCCCAAGCACTCCACACCTTCCTTTCAGGTAGCTGTAGAGAGCAATGAGGTCTCCCCTGAGCCTTCTCTTCTCCAGATCAAACAACTCCAGTGCCCTCAGCTGCTCCATCTCAGGATATTATTTTTGTTAAATAGATTTTTTAAAAGATAAATAATAAAGTTACCTTTGTGATGTATTTGTGTCGTAGATTTTGAGGGAGAAGGGAGAGTAATCAAGTAAGAAAAAATATCTTCCTCTTTCCCCTCCACAGATTGACTCCCTAATGGAAAAAACCAATAGGTATAATTGCTAATAGTTTCCAAGATACAGTTTCCAAAGTACAGAGTCGACGATGTTACTGAGTACAAATACCAAGTTAGAGTCATGACCAGATATCTCATCGTCTCATAAGCCATTGCTACAACACTCAGTACCATAATGATCTGAAAACAGGGCCCGTAGAGGATAAACAACATGACAGAGAGCAAATACGGAAAATAATGTACTATAATACTCAATTTGGAAAACAGGCGCAGCAGAGTTGAGATTAAAGCAATCAGCATCATGACAAGTGACTATTAAGCAGGTCTAATCCTTACACCAATTTTAGTTTAACACACTCTGGTCAGATCTGCCATTATCTCAACCTTTTGGGCCCCACATTGGGCGCCAAAAAGACTGTCATGGTTTAACCCGGCCGGCAGCTAAACACCACGCAGCCGTTCGCTCACCCTCCCATCTCCCTCTCTGGGACGGGGGAGAGAAATGGAAAGTGAAGCCCGTGAGTTGAGATAAAGACAGTTTAATAGGAAAATAATAATAACAATAGCAATAACAACAACAACAACAACAACAACAACAACAACAACAACAACAACAACAACAACAATAATAATAATAATAATAATAATAATAATAATAATAATAATAATAATAATAATAATAATAATAATAATACAATGGTGATAATAGGTAAGTAATAATAGTATGTACAAACAAGTGATGCACAATGCAATTGCTCCCCACCTGCTGACCAATGCCCAACCTAACCTCTAGCAATCCGGCCCCCTCCCCCTGACTAGCCACCCCTAAATATTGTTTAGCATGACGTCAGATGGTATGGAATACCCCTTTGGCTAGTTTGGGTCACCTGTCCTGGGTCTGTCCCCTCCCAGCTCTTACTGCACCCCCAGCCTGCCCATCAGCAGGACAGAGCAAAAGGCTGAGATGTCCTTGGCTCAGTATAAGCACTGCTCTGCAACAATTAAAACATCGGGGTGTTATCAGCACTCTTCTCATCCTAAGCCAAAACACAGCATTCCACCAGCTACTAGGAAGAAAATTAATTCTGTTCTAACTGAAACCAAGACAATTTGTTTGCTGAATTGATTGAATAAAATTGTTTTGTTTTCGTTGTATTTAAGTTACTTGCTGATTTTTTTCTGGCTATTGTCTTCAGCAAACATACAGCATAGTTCAGTTTCATGCAACACATCATTTTTAATTACAGTGAAAATTTTGTCTGGTGCTGTATTGGTAGCTGTGATCTAAATTAAATGGAGAAGGGGAAATAAAAATTAGTGGAGGTCTTGCAGAAGTCTTGAAAGCAGTATGATAAGATATAACTGTTTTGCAATATGTTAATTTTCTGTTTTTCATGTGCCTCCAAAAACATTGCACATCTTTTTCTGTTTGCATTCAGTAACCTTGAAGTTACTGTCAAGCTCAAATTAAACGAGTATGTTATGAAGAGGTGGTCTTCAGTGCTAACCCAAGACTTGCTGCTCACATGTGTATGTCAGTCCTGTCTTAGCCCATTCAAATTTTTGGTACAGAAAGCTATTTCTGTAATGTTCCTACATGGAAGTAGTGTTGTTGTTTTGTTACCTGGTTTACCATGCTGTGATTAAAAGAAATACGGTAAAAACTCTATTCAAATTTAAAAGCTGGCAGTGTTCTCCTATAATTCTTTTACTATTAAGAAGACAACAGAATTCAATTTTTTCAAGAGTGAGCAAACTAAAAATCGTCACAGTAATTTAAAATATCTTAATTAAACTTGTTGGTTGCTGTACTAGTAACTCAACATGCACATTTGGTATTGTCTATCTACTTTTCTCCTTTTCTAAATATAATAGTAACGTACAAAAAAATTTCAAGGAATGCACTGCCTTGCTCATCTATAAGTATTGGTCATTGGTGAGCCTTTTAAGTATTTGCATGTGAAATTTACATTCAACAAGCTTCAGTTTTTCTGTCTACCTGAGCTATGTGCATTCTAATAAGTTCAGCTGGTGAGATTTTAAATAATCACATTAGATAAGTCCACCTTGCCATTGTGTTTTTTTCTGTTCTGTATCATGACAATTTTTTTCTGAGCCCTTTTTCAGTTCTGTTTTATACTGTTTCATGAGTGCAGTGGTTTCTTGGATTATCATCCCATGGTTTCTAGCCTTGCTTTTGGAAGACCTGTTTCTAGAAAATTTCAAAAGTTTAAATTCAAACTTTCTTATGTAAGAAGTATTTTATTAACTATTGTTTGACCTCTGGGTGGTCAGAAGTGATGTTTAAGTTATAACAATGGCATTTTTGCACTTCTGGACTTTTTTGCTGCTATAATTTCTATAGTAATTTCATAATAATAACTTCTGCACAGTATTTTTTTCTCTGGAACTTTCCAACCAATTGCAAATTTTAGTTTAGCCTCATGCCTTTTTTATGAGTGAAATATTACCCCTGTTTTTTCAAAAGAAGTATTTTGAAACAGGAAACCGGATTATCAAGTGTCTTCTGACATTGACTACATCACCATAGAGCTGTACTCCCTACATTTGTGACCTGTGGGAGCTTTCAGAAAGTTTGATCACTGATAATACATCTGAGCAGTAAAGAATGTCCAGGATAGAGCCAGAATCAAAGCTATTCTTTTAACTGATAAGAGTTAACGTTGGCCACACAGCCTTGGTGGAGGCTGTAGATCATTCAGGCTTTTACAGCTGGTAGTCAGAAACAGTTTGTCTGGATATTTAACATCAATACTGAGTTTGTTGTTGTTGCTGGATACAACAGGAATAAACATTTCAGGTGAGATTCAGGAGCTTTTAAAGCTCCTAAGGTAGAAAGTAAACTTAATGAGAGGTAAAAAAATCTAACAGTTCTTGAATCCAAGCTTTAAAGGTAAACTTTAATGATGTCTTAGAGGACAGCAAGATAACTAGGGCATGCATTATCTGATTTCGAATTGCATTTTAGTACGTAATTTTCTTTAACATTGAATAAATAGAAATCTTTTTGTTCTTTCAGGAGTGCATTAGAGCCTTAGGCCGAAATAAACCTCATACACCATTCAGAGCAAGTAAACTTACTCAGGTGCTAAGAGATTCATTCATAGGAGAAAACTCCCGTACCTGTATGGTAAGTATGTTCGGTTAATTTTATGTGTTTACAACTAAAAAAAGAAACAAATCTAGGAATATAGGATATCATGTTTAGAGCTGGTCACTTGCTACTGGCAATCTGTTAGGCTTAAGTTAATCAACCTGAGAAAATAAGAAAATAGACCACTTCATTTGGTAGGAGTCTTTCAGCAGAGATGTGTCCTTGCTCCCTCCTCTACTTTTTATTGGCCTTTCTTACTGCTTGTTCTAATTTTCCAGCTAGGGTCCTAGGTAGGAAACACTTCTAGCTTGAAAGGTGTTTTCTTAATTACTATTATTATTGTTTTAATGCTTTCCTGATTAAGCTGATGGAAGTAGAACATGCACCTTTCATAAGAAAAGATTTTGGAAAGGTTTTAGGGACTTGTAGGTTTTTGTTCACTAGTTCTCACAGTACTTCATACAGAGACATGCAATCAAAGGATCTTTTCAAATATACACTTGTTATTTTCATTAGTAACTGACGCATACCAGTGTTAGAGGTCTAAACTTAGTGCATGCAGTAGTGGGCTCTTTAAACTTTCTAATCCCCTATTTCTCCCAAGGAGGAGAAATTCCTCTCAGGATGAGTACCTGTGCTCTTGTACAGTAATGTCAGTAGTAGGATGAAACAGAAGACTGGGATTATCTGATCTTCCTTTGTTTCTGATGCTGTGCTGCCAGCAAAAGTGTTAGTGTGTTGGATCTTAGAGGTGTTTGTCCCGGGTAGTGCCTTTTTTGCTCTTCTAAAAAGAGCAAAGATGTAAAAACTGTACTACTGAGAGAAGCTAGGACAATTAATTGTACTGATCTTGCCACTCTGGCCTGATCGCTGTTGTATTTTTGATGAATTCTGAAAAGAAGGTGATATTTTCAATATATTTTGTGTAAATGGAGAAGGAAAAAATTTAAGAGATTACAGCTTAGCTATCAAGTATTATTTACAGAAATTTCTGCATCCAAAAAAAAAATCTCTACTTAGGAAAATAATAGTGATATTAAAGATAAGCATTTGTTCAGGTACAATTTTAAGCTGTGACCAAAACAGCTCTCTCCAATCAGTATTCAGTCTGCTTGAATGGAGAACAGCCTTTGAACATGCATGCGTTAAAAAAAAAAATCTGATTATTGCAGGCAGGATGCATTAAACTTACTTTCTTCTGAATCACATATTTCCCTATTTCTCTTTCTGGGGAGTCTTATTTTTTCAGTTAGAGTTTTTAGTTCACATGTGATATTACTAAGGCTGATCAGATGAGGGAAATTGATTGAAATTTCAGTGAATTCTTAATGTGTCAGGTATGGTTAAAAAATTGAAGCTGAAGGTTTGACTTGATATCTCTATTCTTGACATATTATTGTATAAGGACAACTGTACACTGTAGGTGGTGTTTGTAGAAGTTGTTAAATGAAACCAGGGATTAAAAACAAAACAAAAGTTAATTTGAATTCATCTACCCTTTCATCTATACAAAGTGATTTATTAACGTGTGTTTTGTTTTCTGCAGATTGCTACAATTTCTCCAGGGATGGCATCATGTGAAAACACTCTAAATACATTGAGATACGCAAATAGGTATGGAAAATATCATTCCTTACAGTTGTACTGGCTGTTGATCACTGAAGTTTGGAATACTGTTGTTCCATGATGTATAATTTTTTTATCTACTTGAATAATTTTAGGGCACTTGCATTTCATAGTAAGACTAAAACCTTACTTAAGTAAGATTATTGATCCAGACTCACATTTAATTTAATTGGTCTTTTTTTTTTTTTCCAAGCATTACAATAGAATTGTTAGAAACTGCATTTAAACCAAAAGTGGATATAGCGTGTAGTGCAAGTAGTGTGGAAGATGCCACTATTCTTTTTGCCCCTGCTCTGGAGGCATTGGCACTTGAGTTAGGTGTAGTTGGTATTCACAATGATTCCCTGGAGTGCAGGCTGAGATGCCTTTCCACAGTATGTATTTTCATCCCCTTGGAATTCCATGCGGTTGCCAGGCTATTTCGTATATATATCAGCTAGCTTATTCTAATTCTAAACAAGATTCCACAGTTGCCGTAGCCCTTATTCTATACTTCCTAACTATTTCTGAGATACCTGGTAAAGAACTGGTTAATCCAATGGTGACACTATAATCAGTGTAGAGAAATTAGCACCTTCAGAGGCTGAGTCAGCACCGCTGAGACTCTGCTTTCTGAAAATATGAGCCTCTCTTCAATGAAAGGAGCCTTTCCCAGCTGGAGTTCTCTTTTGTTTCATGTAGATGGGGTGATCTTGTGTGTGCTGCAGTCAGATCTGCTACAGTTTTTCAGCAAGACCCAGAGACAGCAAAGAACAAAGGAGGCAAGCTAGCATCTGGGCCATTAGCAATCCTTTTTTTTTTTTTTTTTTTTTTTTTTTTTCCCTCCAGAACAGGCTACCATCTAGTGGCCTGGAATCACGTTTTCTTGCCTGAATGAAAGAAAGCCAGAACTGTTTCTCTTGGTTGTCTGGCACCCCTGGCTAATCACTAATGAGCAAAAAGGGTGATGGAAAAGCTCACCACCAAGTCCTCATGTAATCCAAATTTGTGCCTGGATCAAAGGACTTAGTAGCAAATCTGTCTGGGTTGGATTTGTCTGTGTGATTCCTTCCTTTTGAAAATGATGCATCTAGTCAAGTTACTGCAGTCACAGCGATGAGGGAGTTCCATGTTCATCAAGACCCATTACATCTTCCTCTCCCATATAGCATACACATTGCTGAAGTGACTTAAGAAAAAATGCAAAAAATTAAACACCGATTTCTAGTTGCATTGAAACTGTTTCTTTGCCTTGGTGTCAGATTTGTTTGCTGCTGCAGTGTAAATGCTGTTACAGGGTAAATGCCTTTCACCATAGAGTTGTTTCATGTTTTTTGTCTACTTTAAGTTGTTTTGTAGCAATGTATCAATTTCATAATACAATTAGTTCAGGTGCTGAACACAAGTGTATGTGCAGTGTAAGACAGTGGGAAGGATAGAATTTAAAATATTTATATATTTATTTATTTTAAAAGGAGCAGCATAATTGAATATTGAATGTAGACCAAATTTTATTAGCTGCACTAACTGAAATCTGGAATTACTCTTCTGAAAATACTGCTACTGTAGTCTCCTGTAGATTAGCAGCACTGGTTTTGCTCAGTTTTGTTAGTGATCTGCAACTATTTACAGATGGTTTAAGTAAGTTACTCTTCCTCATGTTCTGATTTAAAAATAATTTGTTATATTGTTAGACTATCAAAAAAGAATGCTAAACAAAGAGTTGTCATTTAAACTGTGTTTACAAGGACATTTTCTCTTAATTTGCTGCTGTATTTTGCTGCTGCAGAGTAAAGGAATTTGGAATTAGTCCTTCGGACATTCCCTTCTCACAGGGTAGTGGCAGTCGCTCTGATCTCTCTCCTTCCTATGAGTATGACGACTTTTCTCCTTCAATCACCAGGTCTACTTCATTCTATACATGGAATCTTATTTTTAAGTTTTCTTTTTGGCTACGTAATTTTACAGACCAACCTTTCATTAGTTCCCTTGCCTTGAGTCACACATACTTTTTGTTTTTATTTTGTTCGGCAGGTGATGGTTCTGCATGATCTGCAATCATCTTCCCACTATTTTGTTCATCCTCCTTAAACATCCACACTTTGTATCCAGGCTTGCTATTCTCCATCATACATTAAAAAAATAAATAAAAATGGTGATGTCACCTTTGCACATTTAGTGAACCAAATCTGACTACTCTGTTTAAAGGATAATTAAGATATTTTCATTTTTGAAAGTATTTCAATTGAAGGATGTATTCATCCTCTGAAATACTTGGTTGCATAGTATTATTTTCTGTAGAGTTTTGGTGGGTTTGCTTATAACAGCTAATTGGGTGCTGCTGATTATTATTTTTTTAAACACAATTGTTTGAACAGAAAAAGAAAGATGGTCAGGTTTTGGGTGTTGAATGAGCTTCTCTGTCATACATTATTTACTGCTAAGAAGTTGATGTTGAGGGTTTGAATATTTTTGCCCTCAGCATTTTAATGAATAGTGAACTCTCAGTTTAAAAAATGCTTTTTGCTGGAAGATGGATTGTAATTCACAAGTAGCTGAAACTCAATGGTCCGTGGTTTGTTTCTTTGTTTTTCATTAACATTTTCTTGGTACAGTAAATCTGTGAAGGTGGCATCATCATCTGTATTAAGTGAATTAAATAGCATATGAACTCATAGAGCTTTATTTTTGGTGGTGGCTACTTCGCACAGGAAGTTACTAATTGGAAAATGAAATATTTTCTGATTGTAGGGTGAAGGAGCTGACAGTTGATCCTAGTGCTGCAGGAGATATCCGTCCCATTATACACCATACTCCCAATCAGATCGATGACTTGGACACACAGTGGGGAGTGGGGAGCTCTCCTCAGAGAGATGATCTAAAACTGCTTTGTGAGCAAAACGTGAGTAGTTTACAACAATACATGTGGAGAGGAGATGATAAATACAATGGTGGAACAAATCCAGAGTAATGTGCTTTTATAGCTCATAAGCAATACAATAAAGTACATACAGCATGCATCTTTACTTTCTTACTTTACAGGTCGTTCCCATACAGAATTTACAAGTAAAAAGTTTTTTTCACGAGTGAGAGAAAACAATTCTATTTATCTTCCTCACTTATTAGGACCTCCAGTGTCTAAGCAGTGTCTGTTCTAGGCTCTTAAGGTTTTTAGTGTACGTTTTTTGCAGTATAGCTTCACCTTATATTAGGCAGTTTGACATATTCTGGGATACTTGTCCATTTTATTTAAAACACTTGTGGGTTTGAGCATTATTTTCCATGCATTTCAAGTGAGTTTGCCTTTCTCTGCATTTAGGAATATGGGTACCCACATTCCTCTTCCTGAAATCCTGATTTTCATGGTGTGAAACCCCAGTTACCAGTCTAGGATTGAGCCCCACCATATTCCCAAAATATCTCTCCGGGCTGAATGAGTGAGATGCTGGGGCAGAGAGACATCTTCCAAAGAATATTTTTCTTTCAGTGATGATTCTCAGCTCTTGTTCTGGTTCCTTGAATGTTCATCAGGGATCAATGCTCAGTTTGTGAAAATGCTTATGAATGATTTAAAGAAAAATCTGTACTCTCATAACTTACATTTCTCAAGATTCTCTTCCTTCTCAGACATGTCTTTGTGATCTTACTTGTATTTTCTCTCATGTTAGTAACTAGCTCTAGAACGTGATCTATGTGATTCCTGAAGTTTCCCACAGACAGATATCCTTTCACATGCTTTTCATTGCTCATGTGGAATTCAATTAAACTTTACAGTGTATTTTTAGAAAGATGTCAAAGGCATGGTATAGAGAGCCATACTGTCTTGCTAAAAAATTATTTACAACATACCTAGTGCTTTCCCCTTTGATTATTAATTATTTATTTCTACCGAAGTCCTGTTTACCCAAATTTCTAATTCCATGCTCTGCATTCTTCTAATGTATTATTTAGAGGAATTAACTACACATTTTTTAGATTTTTCACCTTAGGTTTACTTTTTTTCCCCAAGGGATGAACTTGATTTTGGTATCTTGAAATGTATTGAATGTGTTCTCTGTTTTGAAAATTGTTGCCTCTGTTGTGAAATGCTCAAAAAAAACAGTTTTCTGTAGGTGTTAAAATCTACTAGAAATTACCATTCTTCACTTGTAACTTTCTCTTTCCACTACTTTCATTCATTCTTCTGATGTGGGATATTCTACACTCCAGTATTCACAAGGATGGCTGGCTGAGAATGTCTAATGAGTATGAATTAAACTTAACTCTGTTAACATTTTGATTTTAATTGCCATCTCCCCCCATATCTGGAGAATTTCATGTAGAAACATAAAATCCCTGTCTTTGTTAGGGTCTGCCTTCCACATATTTCTTTTTTGTGCTCAGTGATGGGATGGAACGTGTTCAGTGTATTTCTTGTAGTCATGGCTCTTTCCAGACTAATAAGCTTACCTGTTGTTTGTAGGAAGAGGAAGTTTCTCCACAGTTGTTTACTTTCCATGAAGCTGTGTCACAAATGGTAGAAATGGAAGAGCAAGTAGTAGAAGACCACAGGGCTGTCTTCCAGGTAAGAATGGATCTACATTTTGTTTTATCCTAATCCAGGAATTTTGTTTTTTTCCAATTGAAGCAAATATCCTGCATATGCTTTGTGTATATGATGCAGGGTATCATCTGGTCGTTACTTTGCAGTCAGGGATTTCTCAATTGTTTCATTACACTATATCAATTGTAGCAAACAAATAGGGGCAGATGTTTAGATCCGATAACCACTAATCTTTATCCCCATGATGAAAGAAAAGCATATTTTTCCAACAACCTAGAAATCTAATAAGATTTTCCTTTTCTTCTCACAAGCATTCTAAATAGGTTGTGTTCATTGTAAGAAAAGTTATTTTGGTTTTAGTACTGAGATACTTTCTGATTCAGTCCTTTTCCAGCATTAGTGGCTCTTTTATTTTTTTGTAGTTTCAGGAAGCTCATTCAGATTGATCTTGAAATTTTCATTTCACTGTCTAATGCATGCTAATATTCATATTTAAAAGCTGGAAGTTAATACTAATGTTTCTGTTAGCACCATTTCTGTTGATGGTTTGGTCATCTCTCTCAAGCTGCTGTAATATTCCCTCCAAGTATCCTTCTGTGATATTCCCATCTGAACTACTCAGATTCAGAAGAGACCATTATTTTTCTAACTGAATGTTTGCTTCCTTTTTACCGACACATAAAGGTTTTCACTTGCTATTAGTCAGGGTCCTTGGAAGGAATATTGCCAACAAAGTACAGTGCTAGTCAACACCATGGATCCTTTTACATTCACAAAACAAATTATAATAATAAGCATGAATTACTAGTTTTCAGAGAGAAATGCGAGCTGCTTCTGTTTATAACCCAAGAGTCTTTAGGCAGGCTGTCCATTTGGCACATCTGCTGCAGGAGAACAGCAGAACATTAGACCTGTGGGGAATACACTCATCTCCTCAATGTGGGCATTGAACTTAATGGAACACTGATGTATGGTCACATAATACAGTAGGATGCTAAAAAACACATTTTCCAACAGATCTAGAGATTTAGTTATGAAACACTAGTCCTGAAGTGAAATGTGCAGAAGTGTGAAAGTCAAACGCCATATGCCATAGCAGTGTCCTCATGCCTGGGACTTCTCGAGAGACAAGGTGCATTAATTTATGATGTTATTGCCTCTGTGTGTCCATCTGGCCTTCTGCTGGAGATTACTGTTCCTCACAGCAGTCACTAGAAGGAAATGTGTTCAAGCCTCAGCTCCCTTAGTTCGCAGCATGGCTTGTTAGCTTATGCTATTGGCGGAGGTGTGCTGCACCAATACAGAAGCTACAACCTGTACCAGGCAGACGTTGTCTTCTATCAGCTTTCTTCTGGAAGCTATTGATTGTGGGATACAAAATACCCTATCCTGACACAAACATCTAAAATGAACGAATTGCGCTCTAATTGTGTCCATCTTGCTTTGATTCTGTGATGTATGAGTTTACATTAGGTGTCCTAAAAAATATACATGGGGTTTGGACTGTATTTTTTATATTACTTGAGCTACTGAGCACAGAGGGAAAGACTTAATTTTAGTATTTCAGGCCCAGCATGCCTAGAATTGTCTGCTGCTTTCTTTTTTAAATTAAAGCATTTCTAATAAGATCAGTTCTTCTAATCATAGCTTTGCACAGTACTGTAAGCTTTCAGCTCCTGTTTGTATTCTTTGATACAATACTATTTTTTTTTTAATTCCCCCTTTTTGGTAATATTTGGAATACAAATGTGCTTAAGAGCTGGTTTAACCAACCTTTACAGTACTCAAACCTATGTGGGGAGTTAGCACAAGCAATAGAGAGTTTAAAATAGCCCTTGTTTTACACAGCTTCTCTCAAAACTGCTTTTGAGCGTGGACAGAGTTGTCTTGTCTCCTTGACTATAGTAATAAGACTGTGATCACTGTCAGTGACAAATAGCCCCTATTTAAAATTGAAGACTGACTTCAGAACCATGTAAGGTTATGGTTGCTGATAGTTTTGCTGAAATTAAGAAACTGTGTAGCAAACACACAGCTTTGTTGAACTGTGAATAAGGATTCGTTTTAGGATTGAAATTCGGATATTGAGGTGACTGTAGAAGTACGGTCATCCTGTGAAAAGGAGTAGGTCTTTGTTTTGCACCTTGTACTTCTGCCAAAGTATTTAGTTGTTTATTGTTTTTGTTTGTTTTTAATTTTAGGAATCTATTAGATGGCTAGAAGATGAAAAAGCACTTCTTGAGATGACAGAAGAAGTAGACTATGATGTGGATTCTTATGCTACCCAACTTGAAGCAATCCTAGAGCAAAAAATTGATATTTTGACCGAACTTAGAGGTAGGTTGCTTTTAATCACTTTTGTGGGGGTTATTAGCAATGCATAGAGTGTACTTTTATTCTGTGATCTTTTTTTCCTCTTATGCTGTCTTGTGGAAGGAATGTTTATTCTGGGAACAAGTTCACATCTGTGTTGCATTCATCCTAGTTTAAAAGAAAAGGCTCTTGTTTTACCTCCAGGAAATATGCACTTGTTCTTGCAACTTTCCCTTTCTTTTTCTTCATTCCAAAATAATAAATGGAGGAAAATGAAAATACAAAGGAAGTGCACACAAAAAAAAAGTAATGTAATGTAATAAGGAAAAAGTACTTGGAAATCCCAGTTCCTGCTCTGCTGCAATCTGTAGTGTAGCAGAGTCTGCTTGTTTTTTAATCTGTATGTTGTTAACGTAGTTTTTTTATACAGCTGCATTTCTGCATTAATTCTGCCAGCTTTTTGTTGAAAAGCAAAGTGCAATTAATTCTTAGTACCTGTTCTGTTTGTCTTCTAAGTCAGGTTGTCAGCTTAATACCTCATAGAAGGTACTCAGAGCTTAGTACCTGAGTATCTTCATTTTTGCAAACATATCTTTTTAGAAAGATAACTCCTTAGAAGATAAAATCTTAGATTTTACTCAATCTCAGTATCTGCTGTAAGTTAGAATGAATCAAACAAATCAGATGTGGCCTGCTCAGCAAGTAATTCGTAATTACACATTCCTTTGCTTCATACAAACTAGCTGAGGGCTTCCTCTTCAGGAAGAGACAGCAGTAGTGAGAAAACACAATTTAGGTGACTCTCTGCTCTTCTAAAGCTTGTTGGATACCTCTTCTGAAACAGTGTTCTGGAGATAAAGGTTGTCTAAAAGATCCTTGTGTGTTTACAGGTAGGATGATGTTTATAGAGCTTGCGAGAGGGAGGAACTGTTAAGTCAAAGATTCTTTCTCCCAGTAACTTCTGAGTTCTGCTCGTGGCACACAATGGCTGCTGCATATTTCAGCTGTTCTTCCTGTCCTTTTGGGACTGATTTCTTTACATTGTTGTTTTGGTTTCCTTCTTTGAATTCTGGAGCATGTTACTGGGAAGTTGCTGGGAGTGGAATAGAAATATGAAGGATTGCCATGCTTCCTTTCATAGGTTTCTCCCCCCCCCCCTCCTGCTAGTTATGATGAAAAGTATAAATGATGTGCTTATCTACTTAGAGTGAAAAATTTCAAAAATGTAATCATAAATTCATTCATAGGAAAACAGAATTTATTCTGGTGGGTGTTAGGATGCTACTGATTATACACTAAGATATTTTTTTTTCTGCTTTTAAAGATGGTTGGGAAGCTGCTGGGAAGGAAAGGGAATTATGCTGTGCTCTCCAAGTTAGAAGCAGAACTGAAACACAAACAGGTTACATGCTGGCAGTGCAATTGTGCAGCTTCCTGCCCAGAGACTAGGCAGGATAGCATCTAAGAAGGTACCAAATTGCTAAGCTGCTTGTTTTATATGGTGAGCACTGAATTTAAGTTTGAGTCCTCTTGCCATTTGTAGCTTCAGCAGCTTTTCTGCAGGAGTGTTTTTTTTGTTTGTTTGTTAAACACTCAGGCAGGGATGTGGAACTTCAGGGCTCTTCAGGGCTCAGTTTCATGATCTGTGTTGAGAACAGGCACATCAGTACTCATTCTCTCTTTTTCCTTAAAGATAAAGTGAAATCCTTCCGGGCAGCTCTACAAGAAGAGGAACAGGCCAGTAAACAGATCAACCCCAAAAGACCACGTGCCCTTTGAAACGGGCCTTTGCTGCTAAAGGAATCCACAAACCTGTACTGCTGTAGCACACATTTGTTACAAAACCCAGTGGCCGTAAGAACTCAACTACTTGAAAGTGTAAAAACATTAGAAATGTCTGTGGAAGTGTCCTGTTTCTTATTCACCTGAGTGACATTTTCGGTTTTGTGTGAAATGCTCCTATGATGTCTACAAAATGCTTCTAGACCAGACAGCACAACCATGCAGGGTTCAGATCTGTGAAGCACTTTGTTTTGAATATTTCTTTATTCGAATTGTGAATTTTTTTTTGTTTGGAAGTATTTACCATGTTTTTAATAATGAAGTAAAACTGTGGACATTAAAATGTCACAGTATTTCCTTTAAACTATGTTCAGTTTTGTTACAAAGACCAGCTGTGCAGTTTTGTGTTTGCGTGCATGCACACCTCACTAGTGGTTGTACATAACTTCTCTTCTACATACAGCTGTGCTTACCTTTTTCCATTCTGTCATTCTGTGCCTTGATGAAGGCTACTTAACCCTAAACATCCTCTTTTTGAAGCACAGCCTTAATAAACAACATTCCTTATTTGTCAATATAAATTGCTTTTAGTGTGTGTACATTTTTAATGTGTTTTGAGACTTTTTTTTTTTTTTTTTGGTGGTTAGTTCATTCATTTCACAGGATGTGCCATATCATTTGAACAGGAACCGCAAGAGCTGTTGGAGTGGACAAACAGCTGGACATTCCATCCTCCTTGTAAAAAAAAATCTGGATTTTAGATTTATTTGAACACCGTAAAGAATGGTTATATAATTCTAACATTTTTCTCTGTAAAAACAAACAAAAAAAATCAAACAAAAAACAGAAATATAAATTAGTTGATGTATGATAAAGGGTAATGTTTTAAGTACTGAGGAGAGTTGTATCTTAGGATAATGCAGATAAGCAGTATGTGGTATGATGTGATAATGCTGTCGGAAAGAAGGTACAATCTGACCTCTGTGTATGATGCATAGGATAACTGTCAAAGTTTGGGGATATAGCTGAATAAATATGTATTGGCCTTTCACATACTGTTAAAATTTGGCTTTTGATGCATGACAGACTTACATGTACATTAACTGTAGTTTGCAGGTAGTTTGAGTAGCTCTGTTGCTTTAATAAAAAAAAAAAAAAAAGTAGCTAATGCCTATTTTTCCCTTTGTATACGGTGCCAGCAGCTGAAAAGTGAGGTAAAATTGCATCATTTGAGGATTTGCACAATACCTCTACCTAGTGCTAATAGAAATCCCTGAAGTACCCGAATTCTCACAAATGGCGCCATGTATATCAGCACTTTTTAACTGGTGGCACTCAAGTTATTTTTGCAAAGTCGGTATCCAGGAAAGATTGACCTCTCATGTAAGAACTTTGTGTCAAATGAAGAGTTGTAGACCTCTCTAGGAGTTCTCCCTGATTCCAGGAGTTCCTATCAGCAGACTTTCCCTTGGAACTGTTTAAACATTACTTTTGGAATACAGGCCTGTATGTTTGTGCCAGGCCTGAAGGAAAATAAAGGGAAGGCAATGAAAAGAGAGTTAAATGAGCCAGGAATTCCTGTAGTGTTTAATGTTTGTATCTCTCATAGGAAGGTAGGCTATGGGAAGCTATTGTCGCATCATGGTTAAATCAAAAAAATCCTCCTGTGTGTAAACATGAAAACTGAAACAACAATGTAGATTTTACATAATGTGTTTAATAAATTAAGCTATTAAATGAATTACAGATGAGAATTTACTTCTATGAAGGCTCTGTTCTGCTTTGGGAAGGGTTGAGCTTTGTAAACACATGTGAGTTGTTGCACTTTTCAAAAGGTCTCCGATTTCAAAATGAGTATTTACTTCTGGAAAAAAATATTCTGCGCAAATTTGTAGTGTAAGAAGAATTCCCCAGAGCACTGTCCTGACTTTATTTTGCAGCAGGTCTCAAAGAAACGTCACACAACTTCCTGAGCATTTGGTTAAGAACATCATTCATTGCAGTTAAAAAAAATAATTAAAAAAAAAGCAGCCACTTCTGTTAGTGGAGGATAGTACAGGTCATTGTATAATACCAGAGGGTTTCTTTGAAGTTGCTTTAGAGAACTCTTACTTTTACTTTATAAAGAGCCTCTAAAGACTGGGGCATCATATGTGGGAAACACTTGCTTCCCTACTACTCCTGCATGCCAAGCCAAGAGCCACAGCCAGGCTGTGGTTTATAGCAAGTAGGAAAGATGAGAGGCAGAGAAAAGGCAGACAGATCTCAGCACCTTTTACTAAACCTTGTAAATTATGTGGCCTGTGAGTTACCAGCTGCAGGTTAAAATCATGTCTAGTGGCTGTTAAGAGACTGCCTCTGTGATAGTGTAGAACTAATCTTTACAGCACTGAGGCTGAAGCAGTGACAATTAAAATAAGCAAGTGAATGCAGCTGGTTGTAGCACTTGAGTTCTGTAGGCCATTGTATGATGGTCAGGCATGACTAGGACTCAGGCAAGTGCGTTCTGTTTCCTGTGCTGTAAACCAAAAGCTTACAAAAAACACGATGCATATATCCTGTATTTGTTCCTTCTGTGTTGGGCAGCTTAACCACTGCTCACAAATTGGTTCTATAGGCAGGGAAGCAGCACTGGAATTGTTACAGTATAAAATAATTGAGCACTCCTTCAGGATGCCTGCGAATTCAGGCAGCGTTTCTGAATCACTGACCTTTCAACTTGCATGAAGTGAAGTTGAATACTACACTACTTTTTGTTAATCTGTCTCTTCTGCATTTACTGGTAAGATGCCACACATAAAACAAATGACTTATCACAGAATCAGAGAATATCCCAAGTTGGACTCAATGATCCTTGTGGTCCCTTCCAACTCCTGGCTCCACACAAAACCACCCAAAAATCAGACCATGTGTCTGAGAGCGTTGTCCAAACACTTCTTGAACTCCACAGCTTGGTGCCATGACCACTGTCCTGGGAAGCCTGTCTCCGTGTCCGACCACCCTCTGATATCCAGTCCTGATATCCAGCCTTATGGTAGTTAATACATAGCTATGCCATCACTTGCTTCATGCTACAGAGTTAATGGTTACTGTTTTCCTGAATTGTACGAGAGATCAAAGTGGAATTTTCTTTTGATGGTTGCTATGTAGAGTTAACGCGAACTTCCTTGGGAAAAAACTCTGCCTTGTCCTTAGTAACAAATACATAATCCAAACTATATTAAGACACTTCAGTAAGTCAGGACACATGAATGTATTGCTTTGAGGTTCACTGAAAGCTTTGATCTATCTTAATCCTCCTCTTGGCCTTAAATGACAAAATTTTCTGACAAAAAATAGCTGCCTGACTTCACAGTTGAACACCTGCTATAACCACCTTCTGCCTGTGTTTAGGACCACTGGCCAGTTAGTAATTTTCTGCTGATTCCAACCGGTGTCTGATGGCAGTAAGGAGGTGGTAAAGGAGATGACACTGGTAATTTTAGGTCCCTCAGTGATACTTCCAACAACTGACACCATGCCCGTAAGATAAATGCTCATTTCTGAAAAACACTTACTGGGATTTCTTGAATAGAAGTAGGTTACTAACAGACTTGGAATGCTAGTAGCTACCAGACAAAAGGAAGAAATGGACATCCCAAATCAAAAGGATTTGTTTAAATATATTTTAAAGGAAACAAAAACCAAGTGGAATGACTACAAATCCATTTTTGTTGCTAAACAGACGAGTTATACTGTAAGTATTACAAGAATATACTGAGATCAAGTTCATGAGCAGAGAACAGAGATCTCAGTTACGGCAGCATCACTCTGCATGTCACCCAGTAAATCTAAACATACTCTGTTGCGTGGAAGTCCAGCATCTCACTTCAGTCCTGAAAGAATTTAACGCTTTTAAAATACAGAGCTGCAGCTTCTTGCCTCTTCATTACCTGTGATAAAATTGTAATGTTCTTAATAAGAACCAGTGTGCACTCTGTATTCTGTTGCTTTTGTGAGAAGAGCTTGTCTCATTGCAGTCACTGCCGCTTCAGCAAGGCTTAGATAAGAAAATAAAGATCTTTCACTCTTCTGGTAGAATCTATGAGAAATGAATGCCTTCTGAATTGAAGCCATGCAACAGTCTGAAAAAGGGAAATAATTCATGTTATAATTTCCACTCATTTATACAGCCAATTAAATCATTTCCAAGTCACGCTGGCTGGCGAAGAATATAAGAAAGTAGCACAAAAGCAGCTATTGTTGTTCAAGTACTATAAAAATTGTTAGGAAGCTTACACTACAAGTTACTATTAAGTTTGCCAATTTAGAGATACATTTCCAGTGCAGTTACTGGTGGTGTGTCATACCAGGTTTGCTGCATCTCTTTGAAAAGCAGTGACCATGTCAATCGTCATGCTACGCTTACGAGGAACAGCTAGTTTTACCTTGAATTAAATTGAATTAGGACAGGATTCTTGTTCCAACATATATTACTCACCAGAAGAGCAAAAAATAGTACTAATTACTAAAATATCTGAATTACGTTAAGGCCTAATCCTCAAGGCAGCTGGACAGGGAAGGACTGAGTAAGTCTCCAGAGAAATTACGATAACCAATCCTGTTATTAGAGCCATTTTTACCAGAGGCACTGTCTAGTGTCTAGAACACAAATTACGGAAGTAGGGATCTTTAGCTAGTTCCATCTGAGTGCTGTAAGCAGCAGTTTATATAGGGTTTATGCAGAGGAAAATGGTTAGTCCTCTTCCTACGTAACCCAACGCTTATCTGTTTGACGTAGGGGTATAGAAGCAGATAGAATTTGAAGAAGCTTCATAGGGTAAAGCGAAAATATTCACCTAATGAAGTCATCTATATCCATTGAACGAGCTCGTTTTTCAGAGAAACCTGTATCTTTCAGAACCGTCTGTATTTTCTCTGCAATTTTGAAGTTTTCAGGTATTTCCTATCAATGGAAAATGGGATACAAATTATTTTTCTATTCATAGCATAGGAACAGGTTAATTTAAATACTCTTTCTTTGCTTTTACAAGAGTTCTTCTTTCAAGTGACAAAAGCTGTAGCTTTTCTTCTATGGCTTACTGTATTCTTGCATCTGAGTTTTTATATCTTAGCTCATTCACTATAAATGAATCACCAACAGTATTGCTGCACAGACTTGAAGTTTTCTTACTAGATTTTGGGAAAAGGCCATCCTTGAGACGTGTACAGCCAATATATTAACAATATCCCCAGATTTCATTTTTTTCACTGTAACTTAGTGACCCTTTTAAACTGTTCCTTAAGAAAAAAAGTTCCTCCCTTCCCAAAACTCTCTTGGAAAAGCTTTAACATGTCAAGCTTTTTAATTCTAATTTTTTTATTCTTACAAATGTTAAAGTTTAGGTCAGAGTACATATAAGTAAAACGTAATATATTAAAAAGGAACTTACTCTATTATGTAAGGAACAATGAATTCGGTAGTTATGATCCAACAACTGCTCTACAGCACTTGACCTGAAAGAAATTCAAATCTAGAATGAAAACTGATCTTTAAATTTTCTTTTTTTTTGACTTAACTGGTTGTTCATCTTTAATATAAAAATAAACGAATGACTACAGTTTTCTTCTTAAACAGCTGCCTAAAAGTTTAACTTGCGAAGTTTGTGACCTCAGCATAAATTCCCCATCGTGGTTTATCCCAAATTCTGCTGGCCTGCATATAACACTGCTAGATATTTACACAAAATAAATGGACACTCAAACTTTAAAAAATTCTAATAGAAGTTACTTACTTAAAGGCTGCAGAGAGTGTCTTGTTTTTCCTAACAAAAGCTATCCTTACCAGACCATCCCATTCCTGAAATTAAAGCACACAGTACTTAATGAAAAGAACATATGGCTGCTAAAAACAAGAACACTATTGGCAATTTCACAAGAATATCAAACGCAAAAACATCTTTTCAGTAGAGTACTTTCTTAACAATAAAAAGAGCACACATTCTTGGACAAAGGAACACAAATGGAAGGAAAAATACTTCACACAATACCACTGAGTACCACTGTCCAGGTCTTAAGTGATGAGAATGCAGATACTTCAAGAAAATCTGCTAATGCTAGGCAAGGCTGAAATGGTCTTGAAGACCAAAGCATTTTAAAAATTAACTTTGAGTATATTATCCTGTAACATCTGTCTTCTGAGACTATGCAGAGTAAAGTAGGAGTTCTCAAAAACACTCCTTTGATCACAAGTAACTTAATTCATCAGTTGGAAGAAACTCTGTGCGACAATAATAACCACTACGAAAAGCTTGTTATGAGTAGCAACTCTCCAATAGATACGGATTTGGTACCTTGGTCTTGTCAGAAACAGAATCATAGAATTGGATAGAAGGGACCTTAAATACCACACAGTTGCAATGCCCTGCCATGGGCAGGGACACCTCCCACCAGACCAGGCTGCCCAAAGCCCCATCCAGAGTGGCCTTGAACATCTCCAGGGATGGGACATCCACAGCTTCTCTGGGCAGCCTGTGCCAGCGCCTCACCGCCCTCTGAGTGAAGAATTGTTTCCATCTATCTGATCTAAATCTTCCCTCTTCTATTTTAAAGCCATTTCCTGTTGTGCTATCACTCCACTCTGTGACAAAAGAGTCCCTCCCCAACTTTCCTGTAGGCCCCCTTTAGGTACTGGAAGGCCTCAATAAGGTATCTCTGGAGCCTTCTCTTCTCCAGGCTAAACAGCCCCAACTCTCTCAGCCTGTCCTCATAGGAGAGGTTCTCCAGCACTCTCAACACCTTCGTGGCCCCCCTCTGGACTTGTTCCAGTAAATCCATGTCCTTCTTGTGCTGAGGGCTCCAAAGCTGAACACAGTGCAGTCTCACAAGAGCAGAGCAGAGGGGAAGAATCCCCTCCCTCACCCTGCTGGCCATGCTGTTTTTGATGCAGCCCACGATACAGCTGGCTTTCTGGGCTGCAAGCTCACATTGCCAGTTCATGTCAAGCTTCTTGTCAACCGACACCCCCAGGTCCTTCTCCTCAGGGCTGCTCTCAATCCATTCTCCACCCAGCCTGTATTGGTGCTTGTATTTTTAAGTATTGCAAGAAAAGCTGCACCCAATTACATGCAGATAATGCAGTAATACAAGCCTGATCAACACAAGAGTAAATGTTGTGGTGTTTTGTAAATACCAATGGATACTTAGTTGTTTATGTTGTTTTCACTACTGAGTAACAAGTACAGAGAAGTGAAACAAAATTAAACACTATTACTAGAATATTACATTGCCATTACACTATACAACACTTACCTGAAAGTTGATAGGTGGTGGTGGGTTCTTTGGCTCTATTCTGACAACGCTGGATTCCACTTTGGGGGGAGGCCTGAAGTTGTTCTTTCCAACCTGTTAGAAGTTAGGCATCGAATCCTCACGTTCTTAGAAACATTATTCTCTCTTTGATAGCTTTGTTAAGTAAAGCAGAATGACATACCTTCATCAGATGGTCCACTCGAGCTAATAACTGGGTATTAATAGAAAGTCTGCAGTATAGCTTAGTTCCTGGTTTTGCAACCAAACGAAGTGCAAATTCCCTTTGAAACATAAGTATTGCACACCTGAGAGTAACAGAAATGAGAAAATGAATACTAAGTCTAACCAACTTTTAAGTTAAAAGCTAACTGCTAGTTAGAAAATATTTTTTTCCCCCTCAGGACTTAAAGGAATGAAATTCTGTGATATGCACACACTCCCTTGATTAGGTCAGACTGAGAAACAAACAAATAATAATAATTAAAAAAAAACAACTTGGCAAAACTATCCAAGTTTCATTAAAACTACAATAGAGTTTTGTTCTCTATACTGCTAAGTGGATCAGAGAGAGTCCAGTCTCAGAGTTTGCATGACAAATAATTTTGAGAAATTTCATAGCAAGCCTTCCAAATACAAGTTCTCTAGCACCGTAAGTTGACCAGTAATGTCACTAATGTTAACATTTCAGTGTGAGAAACGAAGAACTACTGTCATGGTGAAGAACACACAGAAGTACCTGGGCAGTTACGTTTTTAAACCAGACAACAGTAAATGTCTTGGCTTCAATTCTACCTTTAGCACACTTACTTCCTAACATAGGAAGACATTTGAAATGTTACCATGCCCTGCTTATCCTTGGAATAACAATTATAAATAATCTGAGTGTAAACAGGTGCCATTCTTCCCTTCACCAGCTTGACTCTCACACCAAAACCAAGTTTATTCTTACGCATTAGTTGATATATTAACTACTTGACATTAACCAATTATCAATCATTTACAGTTTTCATATTATGGAAAAAAAATGGTGTGGCTCTGATCCACCAAATTGGTATTTAAAAAAAAAACTGATTTGGGAACATTTGTAAAACTATCTTTTTGCCTCCTCCACCCCGCCCCCAATCTGGTAATCTAGAGCAGTGCTCTTGTACATACCTGAAAAAAGGTCTATGAAGTAACAACTTGAAAACAAATGGTGAGGAAATCTGAGAAAAAAAGATAACATCAGTAGTGTAATTTCCAGGCAGTTATCATTAATAAAAAAGTTTCATCATGTACTTTAGTGCATACCTGGTAAGGTAAGTTAGCTACACATGCATCAAAGAACGGTAACTCTGTTTTCAAGACATCTCCAACCTTGATTTCGAGTTTGTTTGCCAGACACCTGGGTGAAAATATACTGTGGTTATCGTCAGATAAGCACATTGCCAATGTTTTTGCCAAAGCAGCTCCACTGCTTTAAATCATCACTACTTCAAAGGCTGATACTTACGTGCCCTGGACTCTCTTCTGAAGTTCACCCACAAGTCTAGGGTCAATTTCACAGGCAATAACCTGAAAATAAAGAAGATACTTAGAACTTAAAACACAAACTCCTCCTAGCTGGGATTAAAATTACAACTGTAAAAAAAGGATCAAATAAATATTGCTATGTTATTAAATAACTCTTAAATACTTCTCATTATGCTACACACCTTCTATTCTGCCCCCATAAAACATGCAAAAGTTATCACATAAACTGGTAACAGCAATGTAGTTTGACAAAGCCATGCAGATTTTTCAAACGCAGCTAAAAAAATCATTGCTATACATGCAAATGTTAAGAAAAATACACTTTATTCTATTTTTTTAACCAGGTAGCTGAAAATGCTTCTCTATGCCAAAGGCCAAGCCATAACATACGGGAAGGCGGTGGTAGAGTCACACTTACTTTTTTTACTTTCTCTAGCATTTTTACTGTCAGGTTGCCAGTTCCAGGGCCGACTTCCAGAATGACATCTGTACGTCGTAAGGCAGCCTAAGAACAGACAAAATAATAAATAAAAAAAAAAAGTATTAAGTAAATAAATAAGAAGTGTTTTTTCTGGAACTGATTTCTAGCAGCAATTCGATTATGAAATAAAAAGTGTAAGGAGCTCAATATAAAGCTGAAATCAGCTAACACAGAACTATGAATATATTTATTTTATTTTTTTGTTAAGGGAATGTCGTACAAGTGAAGTAGGAGAGGCACTTGACCGCGCACAGCCAAGTAAGCGAGTTATCAGCCCCCTGCCGGCTCGGCACCCCCAGCGCCCACCTTCTCGATGATGCTGTTGACGACGAGCGGGTTCTTCAGGATGTGCTGCCCGGCGCCGGTGTTGAAGAGGATCCCTGCGGAGCAGCAGAGTCACACACACACAGCCGTAACGCCGCTCCTGCCCTGCCCATCCCACCCAGGACCCCCCGCTCCGCGGCCTCCCACCCCAGGACCCGGCCTCACCGGGCGCCTTCCCCTCGGGGCGCTCCCTCCGCGGCCGCTTCCCGGCCCGCGCCTTGGGCATGGCGGCGGCGAGCCCGGCCCCGGCCCGGCTGCGAGCACACGTGCGGCCGCCGCGGCGCCCAACCAGGACTACGAGTCCCGCCGAGCACCGCAGCGGGGCGGGCCCCGACGGCGGCCGCGAGGGCACAAAGGCGGAGCGGCTGCGGGGCAGGGGGCGGTGCCCCCGGGCAGGCACACAGCTGGTGTGGGAAGCACACAGCCCTGACGTGTTGGGGATAAATATTCGGGTTTGGCTGAATGGCTGGATCTATTGTGCTGCGCGGTTATTTCCTCTTTTGTATAGAAACCCCACGGGAACACACCTTCCTCTTTTCTCTGATATATGGGAATGTCCGTGCCCCTAGTACCACGAAGAACATCAGCCTGTTGTCCTAGCTAAATGCTTGTATTTCTTAGTTATTTCATATTTAATATATAGTGCTAGGGAAGGCGACAGCATTCGTTATTTAGACACGGTTTTATTGTTGTGTGGGATTTAAAAAACGTGCACGCACACAGACAAAACAGAATACCCGTTCCAGGTAGCTGTACGTGAGTCGAAGGCAGGAAAAAACAGAGTGAGAATAGATAGCAAGGCGGAAGAGAAAAATTGTTAATAGCAGAGAGAAAAAGCGTTTTTAATAAAGGATGTTCTGTGTCGGAGCATTCAGCATTATGCTGCTATATACAGACAACCAGAACTACTCCTTCTTTCGTGAATCCCTGAGGGGCCGCCCATACTCCAGGACCTGTTATTTCACCATTTTCACTCTCGGAAACGTGACCAGGAGGCGATTCAGAGCAGCGCTAGAGCACCGCGATGCCTCAGCTCACACAAACGGGCCATCAGCTCACGGCCGTGACCCGTGCCTTGCACCCAACAGCCCCGTGTCGCTGCGCGCCCTACGCCTGGGCGCTCGCTGCCTCACAGAGCCGGGCCGTTAGGCAGCCGTTACGTGGCCGTTTAACGGCCGTTACCCCCTCACCCACACCACGCCCTCCCCCCCCACATCAGCGCATGCGCGGCGTCGAGCGAGCGGGGAGGGAGCGCCCCCCCCCGCAAGCGTCGCTGAGCGATGACGTCACCCTCGGAGCGCAACCCCCCCCCCCCCCCCTTCTCTCTCCCCTCCTCCCCCCTCCCCTCCGGGCTCGTGGCGCTCGCTTCGGAGCGGGCGGGGGTCGCGCGCCAGGCCCGGCCCCGCCCACCCCCGGCCTTGCCCCGCCCACCGCCGGCCTCGCCCCGCCCCCCCCCGCGTGCGGCGCCGCCGCCGCCCGCCGCCAAGGGTGAGCCGCGCGCCGGGCCCGCGCTGCACGCGCCGCCGCCGCCGCCGCCATCGTCACGGGGCTCAACGGCCGCCAACGGCCGCCAACCGCCGCCTGCTGTGAGGGGGCGGCCGCGCCCCGGGTACCGCAGCGGGGCGGGGCGGGGGGTGCCGGGGCCCGGCGGGGAGGCGGGGAGGGGGCGAGGCGGCCTTGGCCGCGCTGCTGGGCGCCGCGTGTGCTGCCCGCCGCCACGCCTCGCCTCGCCTCGCCTCAGCCGCGGCGGGTGGCTGCGCCCCGTGCTTCTCGGCCCCGCCAGGGGAGGGCCGGCAGCGAGTGGCGGGGGCTGCTGCCGCCGTTGCGCTCCGTGTGGGCTGCCTCTCGGCAGAACTTGCGCGCCGTGGGGAAGGGGCGAGTGCCGTCCCGTTAGCCGTGCTTTGTTGGTAAATGCGCCTGTTTTCCTCCTGCAGGTTCTCGAGGGACGGCAGTTGACAACTTAGTGGGAGCGGCTCCTTCCCAAAATCGAAGGCAGGGTGGGTGCAGGAGTGGTGAGTTGTGCCTCCTGTTTGTGTTTGCGTCCAAGTTGGCAACACGTGTGAAGCGTAGGAACGAGGCCCTAAACACAGTGCTGATGCAGCTCCAGGCTTCTGCTGCTGCTATAAACCTTGCCTCAACCATCAACTGTGTCTGTAACGTGCGTGCAGTGCCTTTCGGATTCACGCTTGTAATACGTGGGACCACCTCAGTCCTTACAAATAGCATGTTCCTTATGTGTTTTGACTTATTTTTACTTATTCAACTTATTTGACTTATTTTGATTTCATTTTAACTCTAGTCTTTTTCATCACTCTCCACATTTCTTCTTGCATTCCGTCGTTTTAATGTTCTGCAGAAGGGCGTTTTGTACCATATATATATATGCATGGCCTAATAAAGGTTTTTGTTGCCCAAGCTGAACATAGAAAATTTTGAACTGTATCATCAGACACTAGTTCTAACCATCTTCTGAAATTGTTTTTAATTCAATATTCAGTTCAATTAACTATTTAATAATTAAAGTCTCTGCATGAAGACAGACTGAGCCTTGCATTTCTATGTCAGTTCTTGAATACTAATTCACTATGAAATGTTGAGTCGTTTTTTTGAAAATCTACTAAAACGAGATGAGCTAGGAAGAATAGGGAATAAGATTAGGCATTGAGTTTGGTCATTGCATAAACTGAGTATTAAATGTTAAAAATATTCTTCTGTTGTCTCCATGTATCTTTTTTTTTCTCCTTTTTTTCTGTTATTGGTACCAAGCCCTATGACGTGGTTTCCTCTGAGCTATATCCAAGCATATTCCTTGGAATAGTCCCACTGTTAGTTTTTATTCCTGTTATTTCTGTTGGGATTTTTGGTCAGTTTCATTTGGCCAGTTTCCACTTACCATAAGAGGCCATTTTTCTTCATCTGCATATTTTATAATGTAATCTGAGATACCTCTAAATATTATCAGCCTTGCTCGCAGCTCTCCATTATTCCTGTGTTCCTCCTTTTTCTTTACTACTTCTTCCCTGGTCTCTTCTGCATGCTGATTTTTCTCAGACCTGGGTTTTAGTTTCAGTGTTGTACTCTTGTAAAAAATATTTACACATGCAAATTGTTACAAATAAGTTCTAGTCTTCTGTTTCTGTCAGAAACAGTGAGGAGAAGAAACACTGTAGCTCCTTCCTACATAATCGTTTTTATTTCTCTTTATTATGTTTTCAATTGGCAAAGCATAGGCAGTCTTTCTGCCTTTTTTATTTGCATAAAAAAGCTACTGTTTTTGAAAGTCTTAATAATGACTAATGTTAATCTTTGTAGTGATTGTGTTCATTAGTGTAGTTGTTAATGATTCTAGAAATACCCAGAATATTCAGAATAGTGGTAGTTTGTTTGTTTGTTTTTACTGCTCAGTAGAATTACTAACATCTGGCATGATTGATACAGGTACTATAATCTTAGGAAAAGAGGCTCATAGGAAAATTTATAGAATGATGGAGAGACATTGGAATGTTTACCAGCTGTTCCTGAAATTGACCGTATCCTTACAAGCATTGCTAATGCCATGTGAATATTGCTGCAGATGCTAGCTTTTATGTTACTTGTTTTTTTTGTTTGTTTGCTTTTTTTAGAAGGTGTCCCGTTACTGGTTCTTGTGGCATGTCAGAATAGAAACTTTTTTTTTTCCTGTTTTCCTCAAAATAAATGTGCTGAAAAACAGTCAGTCCTAAGTTTCTTGCTGAACTTCCCAAGCTGCAGTTTGTAGCTTTAATCTATCACCTGCCATTGACCGGAAGAGTTTGCCTCTGTCTTCTTTGAAAGTGCTCTTCAGGTGGTTGTTTGTTATTTGTAGGTGTCTTTTAAGTCATCACTTAGCTCTGCTTCACTGACTGAACAAGTCCTCAACATCTCTTCATAAGTCAGACCCCAATCATCTTAGTAACTCCAGGCTTTCCAATTTCTGCACTTTTTTCTTTGAACTGGGGAAAGGGAGAGCAATGATGGCAAAACTGAAGACAGTGTGCTAGAAGCAGTCTCACATATTGCTGCATAGAAGAGAATGATAACACCCTTAGAGCTGCTTACCGTGTCCCTCTTAAAGTAGCCCAGAATGTAGTTTGCATTATTTTCAGTGATAACACTATGTATTTTGTGCAATATTTTAACCAATTTCAGAGGATCGTAACTGGATCCGTTCTTACACCTCATCATGGTGGAAAAGAATTTATGGAATTAACAAAAAATAACAAGTGTACAGAATTAATTATTGGGATATGAATGAATACTGCATTCTTTGAAGTTCAAAAAAGTGAAGTTTATAGGCATTTACAAATGAAATCTTTGGTTTGTTCCCTTGCAGATACGTAGTTATTCTTTTTTTTTGTTTTCATAATTGATGAGTGATTCTAAAATTCAGATGTGTGTCAGTGTCATGGGAAAAATACCTGTATACCTTTTAGTCTCTATTAAGAGGACTGACTGATAAGGGAAAACATGATGGCAGAACATTAAAGATACTAGGACTGTTGTTTGAAGAGAACTACTTGTATGTGTGTTTTCTTACAAAGAGAGTGGAGGGTAAAACAGGAAAAGTGGATCCTGGATTTTTGCAAGGGAAAGGAGATGTAGGAGTTGGTGAGTGGGAACAGAAGTGCTGAGCACTGGAAGGTAAGAATGAGAAGACAGCATTGGTTTTCTCAGTGTCTCAAGACACCGCTGGCTCATTGTGCTGAGGGGTTGCATTTGATGTGTTATATATTTTCTAGGTGTAAGTAAAGTTTTTTATTTCAATGTAAGCCGGGGAATATGCTGCTCTCTCAGGTCTGTGCATGCGCAGTACGGTTGTCGAGAATGGGTTTCCTTCTTGTATGTGGTTAGGTTCACTTCCTTCATACAAGCAGAAACTCTGATATGGCAATAAACCCATGCTTTGATTTGCAATTGTAAGATGTTCAGTACCCTCAGCTGAAGGGATTTCTTTTCTTTTTATCCCCATGTGCTTCCTGCTTTGTTGTGATAGCAATGGGTATGAACCACAGAAAAGCAGCAGAAAGCAACAAGTGCTGCTGTAGTTGCTCACTGCTTATTTTGAAAACAAGCTCTGAGATTAGGTGTAGAGGTCAGAAATGCTAAGCTTTACCCAGTGATCAAGCTTGGAAATTCTATCTTCTACTACTCAAAAGTGCAGCCCCTGTCTGTCTTCTAAGAAAGTGGTGTTTGTAATGTAGATAGACTCCACCAATGTTTCTATGCACCTGGCATGGCTGTGAAGGTACCCAAAAGATAACAGGTATTTAATACTTGCCTCATGTGTTTCACCTTTAGCACGTCTTGTAGAACTTGTTTAACAATGAATTGGGTACTGGAAGTACTCAGCAGACTATGGAGAAAATCCTTGTTCCTGTGGTGTAACTCATCTGTGATGTAACCCATGTCCCTTGTTTTTTGCTGTGCAACAGAAAAGACTTTTGCACCTCCTGTTTTAAAAGTGGTCTGACCTGGAATAGCCCTGCTTCAGCTTTTATGTAATTCCTAAAGTTGTGGTTTGTTGGGGCTTTCGTCGTCCTAATGCAATCCAGCTGTGTTCCACTGTTAATTCAATCTCTGATTTAATGTATTTGTTCTATTTATCTAATGAAAATGTTTGAAATAATATATTTTTTAAAAATAGGTACCTTTATATTATGTACTTAAGCTCGTGCATGGTTGGAGGGAGTATAAATTTTTCTGTCTTGTGTTTTTATGGTATGCAAAGCTTTAACTGTCAGCTAAGCACCAGACCTGGCTGGGTCCCGTCTGCAGGAGCTGATAGCACAAAAGCATCTCTGCACTGACAGCCGTAAAAGTTTCTGTTCTGGGAGGATCCACTAACACCTGAGATAGGAGCTAATGTGCTAATTGGGTTGATCATATTTACAGAGTGCATGCAGGAGATAGGATTTCTCTTGAAAATAAAGTTGTTTTTGGGAAAGGAATGTTAGGAGAGACCTTTGAATCAGAATTGAAATTTCCTGTTAAAACCAGAGCCTGTAATGGATTGATGCCATTGCTGGAAGTCCTGTGTTCTTCCAACCTCCCGTAGCCCCTTTGGGTGTCTGCTGAACAGTGTGGTCAGGTGACTTGACACAGTAACCTTGCAAAACACACAAAAAAAAATGGAAAAACAACTTTTGGTTCTCTGGATGAGTAGAGTTCAGCTGGCTTACCAAAAGTGAGGGTGAGAGATGGTGAAAAGAAGGGAGTGGAAAGACAAAAACAAGAGGAAAGGGAGCTGGGAGGGTGTGGTGGAAAGGGAAGTACGTCTCCCTTTTGGGGCTGATTTTTAAATTGGCTCTGTTTTAATATATAAGTTTGTTTGAAGTATTTCTTTATGAGGCAGAAATAATAATAATAATAAAAAGAGTGATATACCCAGGATTTTTTTTCCTTTTAGGAATTGCTTGTAGTTGAAAGTTCACTAGCTTAAAGGAATGCTGAAGTCATCTTGAAGGCATGCTTTTTTTTTTCCTGTATCTGAATCTGGTAATTGATTTAACTTTTTTTAAATTTAAATGAAAAGTACTTTTCTAGTGTTAAGATTGGTATTAGCAACATGTCCTTTTCTCATAAAAATCAAAGTTTTCCATTTCATTCAAAAAGGGGCATCCCTAAACAAGGGTACTCATTCATTCTTAGAGTACTGTTAAGCATCGTAATATAGATCATGGATCTCCTAATAGCTGTCAATGTTTCTTTATTAAAACTGCAGTTGGATGAATACTTCCAGCTGCCACAAACCAGTACTACTGAAGAAGCACCAGCTTGCAGTTCTGCTTGCTCTTTTATGCCCAGCACCCTTAGTTGCCTGGTAGTGTGGTGTGGAAACAACGGGGGAACTTGATGCAAATAAAAATTTATGCATTTTCCCCACCCTCCTCCAGCATCCAGCATTTAAGGGGTGCAGGGGTAAGCACAGCGTGGTACTCTTTACTTTAGTGATCATAACTTTTTCTATAGGCATAACTTATTTGTGATTAGCTTAAGCTGCAAAGTTTAATTTTGTCTTCAATTTCGCTTATGACAGCCTCATTCAATGTTGTCTGAGGGATATCGTCTACATGGGGTCAGAAAACAACAGTGTAAATTTGTGGAAGAACTGAGGGCTGTTAAATTCAAATGGCCTGCTTCTAGGAAGTCCTTGAACCATAATCTTCTGGAGGATGGGAGAGTATTTTTCAGAAATATTACTGAAAGCTTGTCATATTCCAGTGTCCTCACTTGGGCATCCAGGATGGTCTTTGTCAGAGATAGAATAATGGGTTAAATTATTTTTTGTTCTGACCTGCTAAGGTTGTTCTAGGATTGAGCCCCATTTTTTTTTTAAGTGAAAATGCAGACTTCTTGAATAATGAAAAGCATTATCAAAAAAGAAACTTTGCAAATACTTCTTTGATTTTTTTTAACATCTTTAGATCTGTCAGGTAATTATTTTGAAATCAGAAAAAGAAAAACGTCCTTGTAGGTTTTTGTTTGTATTACAATAACTTCAATAAGCAAGTTACCTAATGACAGCTGTTCTTGATGAATTATGTGAAGCTTTATTAACAGCACTGTTCCCTGGGGGAAGAGACAAAAAAAACCCACTCCTTTTATGCATTCAATTCACATGTAGCTGAGAAACAGTTTTGTTTATCAAACATTATGTTAGTTTTTTAGTGAAAAATCAGTTGTTACATAAAAGTTCATTAATGATTTTTTCCATGTACTTGCAATGGATGTTTACAGCAAGTATCTGGATATGTGCCACAAAATTGCTGTTGACACGTGCAGTTTTCCTGTGCAAATCATTCTTTGAAGAACATGGTTCAGCAAAAAGCTTAAAATAAAGTTATTTGGAATTTAAGAAATTATGTAACATTTTGCTTAGGCATGTACACACTGCAAGCCTGTTAACTTTCAGAAATTGTCATTTTGTCTTTCACCTCACAATTAAAACTAATGTTTAGCAATTTTTTTAGTTGATTAGGTGCTCCAAAATTATACTTTATCAGGTTCTGTTTGCTGGTGTAAGATGAGAATGTATTTCTTTTGGAAAGCAGATAGTTTGACTTTTAAATGGAAATAAATGAAATCACTTAAAATATGAATAATAGTTCTGATCTTGTAGGAATTGAGATATGTTCTTGTCTTATGTGCAAATTCTACATCTACTTCTTCGGACGTTTTACCCCCATTTATTTTCCTCCATTCTTTTCCCTCACTACCTTTCTTATAGGTTCTCTGAAATTCTGTTAGCTATAATAGACATACTTTAGCACTGCGGTGTTTATACCAGAAAAATCTGAATGTTATCTTTTACTACAGCTTTGCTTGTGTGTCTGTTTTACTCAAGTTCTTTGTGCTGTGCGATATAAGGTTCCTATTGTGATCCATGTGAGTTAACCCAGTGTTTTTATGTGCTGACATTGTCTTGCTGCTTCCTGGTTAATTTTGGCTGTGCAGTGATGCAGGCAGACAGCATAGGGTACTCAAGATACCAAAATACTCCCTGAAAGGGAGAAAAATAAATGATACAGCACCTAAATATGTTGTCTTACTGTCATGTCTACAAGATCATTTACAGGTTTATCATTTCATGATTACTTTTGATGGAAAAATGAACCTAGCAGGACTTTTAGTATAACACCCAAGTTTTACCTTGACTTTGTTTCTTGGTTCTGTGCAAACCAGTCCCAGCTCGATTTTACAGTGTGCATCAGGGTCTTGGTTCCATGGAAATTGATGGCCTTCTAAGGAGCAAGCTTAGAATTTGAATGTGTAAAGTTATGTGAAGGTCTTGTAATCTTAAGAAACCTTTAGAGAATCTGTGAGCTGATAAAGGCTTAAATGGTAAGAGTAATTAAGAAGAAATAAGTAAATTGTTTTTGTAGGGCAGTAAAAGCAGAGACATAAAAAGATGTATCACATGGCAAGTATAAAACAGAAGATTCCTTGCTTCTTTTCAATTACTGTTGTAAAGAGATGATGTAGTGGTTAGTATTCTTGAAAGTATGCAAAGGTATGTTCTTCAACCCTAAAACCTTTAAATTTGTCTTTTTATCATTAAGGAAGATTGGAGATATACATATATTGTGAATTCTTAGATTTTTTTTTCCATTTAATTGTGCAGGAATATTTCTGGGATAACAAATCTTTAATCTTTTTTGTTTTGGTGTTGGGGTGCTTTCTGTTTTTTCAACAGAAAATTTTACACCTGCATCAAAATAAGGTTTGATTTCTCTGGCGTTCTTACTAACACTGTAACAATTTTCTGCCTTTTTTTTGTTGTTTTGTTTTGGTGAAATTGGACTGAAACTTTTTTCAATTTTGAACAAAAACAGATTTTCATACCTGTTTGTAGTAGAGAAATGAACTGTGCTTGCTTCTTTATTTGGAAAACTTAAGTATAGAAATACTTTAACATGTTTTTGTGTTACAATAAGGTTACATAGATTATAAATGGAGGTTTTTGTAGACAGAAAACCAGTTCTGTTAATTGTCAGATTTTGCAGTAGTTTTTGTGTATGTTTCTCTTCAATTTTTTCTAATTCTTCTCCTACAGTCATTGTCTTCTCTGTGCTATTTGGAGGGCAATGTTCTGGTTTGTCTTTATAGATCGTAAGAATGTATTTGTATTGTAAGTTAGGCAATTGGCACTCTCAATTCATCTGATTATAATCTGATGCTAAACAGATAATAAAGAAATACAAATATGTTGAGGAAAATTCAATTTCTTTGAGAACTCTAATTGAATAGGATTCCACAATTCATCCTTTTTAAAGTAGATATAAAATGTCTATGTGTTTGAATGATGAAATTTAACTGTTAGAAATGGATCTGTTTTTCTTTTGAGGAAAAACTATTTTGGAAATGAAGTGTTAATACTGCATCTTTTCCTGTTTCAGTTAACCCCATGGTGTTGCTTGCTTGGAGCTGAAGTTTATCGTGACTTGCAATTTTGCTCTGTCTGCTGTGCTTCACAGGAGAGGTAACCAGTTTAAAATCAAAATATTTTCCCTAATTCCTCAAATCTAGTAAATATACTTGTAGTGATAGACTTCAGGTTTGTGGAGGATTTTCTGAAAGCAGAATAGTTTAATCACTTCTATACCTTGATACTGCATGTGAGTGGGTGTGATGTTACCATACACAGTGTAGTCTAGTGAAAAGTTAGTGCCGGTTGTTTAGATAAAACACATGGCAATTACTTGTCTGTATTTGCTGTCTTCTTTTAAGTGGTTTTCTTCCTTTTTTTAAATGTTCTCAGATTTTCATGGATCTCAACAGTGCAAGCACTATTGTTTTGCAAGTCTTGACGCAAGCTACTAGTCAAGATACTGCAGTACTGAAACCCGCTGAGGAACAACTGAAGCAGTGGGAGACGCAACCAGGTTTTTATTCAGTCTTATTGGTAAGTTACACTGCAACAGTGGTATTACTTACATTGTGAGTAAATTTGAATGTGACTTTTTTTAGAATGCTGTTGAACAGTGATGTCTAGCTGAGGAAGGCTCTTAGCTGTCATGGCCCAGGTGCTGGTATCTGTACACTATGCCATGCAAAGCATTGCTGTCACTGTCTTAAAGCAGATTCTTTTCCCAGTTTTTTACAAACAGGAGGAAGTCTGTCTTTTAGCATCATGAATGATTGGGCCTTTAGTGCTAAACCTGTTGTTGTCCGCTTGTGAACTGCAGATAACAGAAGGCGATTGCCAAAGAAATTGCCTCTACCACCCCAGGAGGTGGTGACAGTTGTATATGGTGAGGAAATACACCTTTTTCTTTATTGTAGAGGTGGTGTATTATGATGGTTTTTGTAGAAGAAACAATCCCCATGCTTTTCAGTGTACTGAGTTTAATTCTCATGTTAGATTGGTTTCCTTATCAGCAGAGAGGGACTTCCAGGGAGATTACCTGACTGGCTGGTAGTAAGGTTCCCAGGAGGATGAAAACTTGTGAAGGTTCCACTGCTGTCGATGAAACAGATGCATTAGCATGTTGCAAGGTGATGGAAACATACTCTAAGAAGGAGACCAAACAGTTTCAGAGAAGATGCTCAGAATTTAAGTGTTGTTCTTGTATTCCTTTGTGTATGTGTTTATATTAACTATACAGTCTTAAAAAAAAAACATGCAGATAAACTGCTTTTTCTACAAACATCTGCCTTCAGTGGACCCAATGACAGAGTTGTATGGTGACGTTGTTTTCCGCAGACCCCCTTGTTTGAAAAGTTGAAACAAGTCAGGATTTAGGAAGAGAGATTGAGCTGCCAAATTCAGTTTTACCTGCTGCTTAGTGTTTCTGTAGTGATATTCTTGAAAGAAACAGCAGAAATAGCCTCTGACTCGGAATTGTTTTCTGAGCATTACTACCTTAGAGCTCAGGTGGTGGACATGATGAGCACTCACAGCTGTAATTGAAGTTGGTGGGAGTTTTAGATATAATGGCTAAAAACTGTTGTGGTTTAACCCGGCCAGCAGCTAAACACCACACAGCTGTACGCTCACCCTCCCCCCTCCCTCTCTGGGATGGGGGAGAGAAATAGAAAGAGAAGCCCCTGAGTTGAGATAAAGACGGTTTAATAAGACAGGCAAATAATAATAATAATGATGATGATAATAGTACTACTACTAATAATGTGTACAAACAAGTGATGCACAATGCAGTTGCTCCCCACCTGCTGACCGATGCCCAACCTAACCCCTAGCAATCCGGCCCCCTCCCCCTGACTAGCCACCCCTAAATATTGTTTAGCATGACGTCAGATGGTATGGAATACCCCTTTGGCTAGTTTGGGTCACCTGTCCTGGGTCTGTCCCCTCCCAGCTCTTACTGCACCCCCAGCCTGCCTGTTGGCAGGACAGAGCAAGAAGCTGAGATGTCCTTGGCTCAGTATAAGCACTGCTCTGCAACAATTAAAACATCGGGGTGTCATCAGCACTCTTCTCATCCTAAGCCAAAACATAGCATTCTACCAGCTACTAGGAAGAAAATTAACTCTGTTCTAACTGAAACCAGGACAAAAACTGAGGCATTTAATAGAATTAACAGGATTTGATCATTTTAATGTGATTAAGTAGACCTGTTTGGGGATGCATGAGCCTTTCGTCAAGTGTAAAAAGTAAACAGTAATCTTCCAAACCAAATGTAAGTGGAGAATCTCTACTTTGTTTAACTTGATTATGGGAATTCAACTGTCTAAAGGAGAAGGTAGCTGGTACCTTCTTAGTGGAGCTGAAAATGAGGTCTTGAGGGGTGAAGCAGGTGGCTGTAAATGGAGAGTGGGTAAGACAGCTAATCCCTATGGGACAGGGGAGTAATGTAAGTACTTAATGTCAGATATCTCTTATGGGATGATCAAGACAGAAAACCATAATTCACAGTGAAACATATCTGAATCTATAGCCTTTTATACACAGTGGAGATGTTAATATATATTTCTATGCTTTTTTGAAGGTGCTAATGTACCTCTCTTGAAGAACAAAGATGAAAAGTCAGAGTTAGAACACTTGTTTTGAAAAGCAACCTTTGTCCTTTACCAGTTGTATGAGTTTGTGGTGTCTTGTAGCTGTAATGCTGTAACAGAAATTACAACCTTTTTGTTATTTTTCTTAAGGTTGCTAGTTTTGAACTGATACCTTTGTTAGCATGTGTTTGCTTTGTAGTGATTGGGGTTTGTGGCTTTTTTGGTGTGTTGCTTGATGATCTTAGGTTTCTATAGTCCTCAGCTCTTTGAAGAGTGTATTTTTTAACTTCATCAAACCTGGCACCCAATTGTAGCAGGATCTTCTGACCTGAAACCTTGTGTTTTAGTAGAGTTCTGAAGCTAACTAATTTAAGTGCACTATAAAATAAGACCACTGAGCTCATGCCTGTTTATTGCCCAAAGAAGAGAGTAATGTCTCACACCCTCAAAATGAAACCATCTAGTGTAGTCACCATTTTTTTTAAGGGAATGATGGACACAGCTGTAAAACAGTAGGAGAGCTGCTATCCAGGGTAGTACCTGTATTAAGTTTCAGTAACCATCATTTATTTCAGCTTTTCCCAATTGGTTAATTTTACAATGGCATATAAATATAATACCCGAATGTGTTTGCATGCATTTGTGCGTATATGTATGTATTGTGTGTGTGTGAATATATGTATGTATAAGTATATACACAGATACCTATATATCTAGCAGCAGAAGATATTGATCATTATTTTCAAGAATAAGCGTAGGCAAGTTTGAGAGTTGCTCTCCTACCAGGTCACTGTTTTTCTGTCTACCATATTGGTAGTTAGGAAGGTTCTTGGCATGGGTCAAGATAATGAAGAAATTTCTTGAAAGATTTTAGAAATCTGCATGATACAGAATACTTTTTTACTGCAGCCAGAATCCATCTGTTTTGTTAAAAAAAAAAAAAAAAAAAAAAAAGAAAAAAGTAATAACTGGTTGATGCTAGTAGTTATTGCTATTACGTTCCCTGCTCAGCCAGACAAGATTAGAACTATCCTTACACTATACAGCGGGCTTATTTTCTTATAAATTATTAGACCTAGTGCTAAGCATTTCTGTAATCTTTTGAAAATAGTTTTTAACACATTATTTCACTTGCCTGTCAAGTGCTGACTATGCATTTTGCTTATATACAACCGAATATACAGAGGTATGTGTATTTATACATATACCAGTGCTTATGTTTATACAACTTCTATCCTGCGAGTGTCATGCTGAATAACTTTTAACTTATTTTTTTAAACAGAACATCTTCACAAATCATACCCTGGATGTGAATGTCAGATGGTTAGCTGTGCTGTACTTTAAAAATGGAATTGATCGCTATTGGAGACGAGTTGCACCACAGTAAGTTCTAGTTTTCCTGCACTTAACCTACAGTAGGTTTTGTTACTTACCCAACTGGAAAACAGTATATTTCTTGGCTGATAGCAGCTTCTTTGGAATTTATAGTGAAATTGATAGAACATTTCAATATTGGGGATCATTAATGTATCAGGCCGTTTTCATATTTCTTCTTACAATTTTGTTTATTTTACTCTCATAAACTGAGTTACAAGTTTTATTTCATAGATGTCAGATTTTGAAGTTATATAAGTTTTATAAAGTTACGGCCTAGATTATCACATGTGACAGGTAGGAGGTTTCTTGGAGAGGTTATTTGAGACACATTAATTCAGAATTCTTATTGAAGATATAGAATCATAGAATGGTTTAGGTTCCAAGTACCTTGCCATAGGCAGGGACACTTTCCACTAGAACAGGTTGCCCAGAGCCCCATCCAGCCTGGCCTTGAACACTTTCAGGGATGGGGCATCCCCAGCTCCTCCGGGCAACCTGTTCCAGTGCCTCACAACGCTCTGAGTAAAGAACTTTTTCCCGATGTCTAATCTAAATCTACCCTTTTTTAGTTTGATCCCATTTCCCCTTGTTCTCTTTTATGTGAGAAAGAGGCAGTAGCTGTCATGATAGAAAGTTCTGGTCCTCTTTTTTCTTGTTCTGATAATGCATGATAAAAAATTCTCCAAAGAAACTAAAAATCTAGCCAGTATTCTTGAGCATTTACTTAAAAGTTTGGAGTGGCATTATAATCTGTGGTAACTATAGAGCTATATACTTGTCACTGCTCTCCGTGGGGTTATTTTCTTTTTCCTTTAAAGGTAGATATAATTTTAAAAGGGTTTCAATTTTCTTTATTTTTTCGGGAGCTATGACAGACCTGGAAGTGTTAAGTCTGGCTTTTAGGTGCTAATGATATCGATAGGTGAAACATCAGTGTCAGGTTGTGTAGGGTGTAAACAGGACTTTCAGGTCTAGTTTTTATGGAATATAACTGTAAAGTAAGAAGAAAAACTAGAACTCAGAGTATGGCATGGTTTCCATTATGTTGTGTGAGGTAGTTTAGTGTAATTTGCTTTGCACTGTAAGCTTTTTTGAAGATCCACCAAGCTTATGTGGCAGTATGAGGGTAAAGTGGTGAAATTCTTTACCTACAGGACACTTCAAATAATGTGGTATTCTATTATTACATGAAGCACTGGAATTTTTGTATAGGTGGAGTAGTATATGATTGAAAAACATATGCAAGCAGATTCTCTTTTTCGAGAGGAAAATACTGTCTTTGGCATGGTTAAAGTTACACGATAATGCTGTTTACGTTACTGCTGCTTACTTAACAAGTATTAGTCAAAACAGTTAAAATACATTGTTCCAATGTGTTACCTTTTTTAAGATAGATATTAGTAGCACTGGCCTAGAAGCCAATGATTAATTTCCTGCAGAAGTAATGACTGCAATCTTTTTGTTTGAGGTAGAAAATGAGTAACAATCTTTCAATATACTTTTACTGTTGCAAATTTAATTTAAAAAAAAATCATTAGTTACTATTAAAGATTGAATGGAGTAAATCCACGTTAGATTTTCACACTGCCCATTTCTAACTCTATTCTAATTGTCTTTTTCAGTTTCTTGTATGGGACATGTTGCCAGTATTTTGTGCTCACACAGATCAGTTTTCTTTTTGTTGAATATGTTGAAATCATTTTGAGAAATACTGTTCTTGGTGGCAATTTCTCAGTCAATTGTTCTTTGATGCAGTTGTGTTTTGGATACTGTGATTTTTGGAAGTTACATTCAACAGGTTGCTTTTTTTTTTTTTTTTTGTGTCCTTGCATAATTCTCATCTTTCAGCTCATCTCTCATAGCAGCAGCTCTCACTTGTCCATACATGGTAGTATGTTCAAGCTTGCTCTGATCTTCCTCGGCTGTTTGGTTGAAAACATTGTACTATTGACACTGCTGCAGTTTGCCAAATTTGATGGTGCATAGATTGAAGAACTGTCAGAACTAAAAGAGTTCTTGTGGATAAATCACCTCTTCATGTAGCTTTAGTAAAACAGCTAAAGAAGGATCCTTTTAAGACTGCTAGTCTAGAATATTTGTATACTTGTGGGAAATCTTGAATCTGTAAAAACTTTCACAACGAATTAAATGCCTCTGTTGTACAAGTGTGTTGAAGTTAGTTTTCTCTCAATCTAGCAGGACTAATTTTACCCTACTTCTGTGCGTTTGTGGTTTCACAACTGCTACTACTACAAGGCAGGAAAATATATAACAAGTTGAGATCATGAATTCTTTGGAGAGTACAGTGGTTGAGTGTTTCATTATAATAAAATACATAGTTACAGAAGGGTGAATACAAACTATTTTTTTAAAAGAAATTGAACCTTCTGAAATATTTTGCTTTTTGCACACATGCACAACTGCTATCTATCCTACTCATGCTACTCATTCTTTACCTGCCTTAGACGAAAATCAGCATTTTTGGGTGAGTATATTTAGAGATGGGCATTCTTTCTCCTGTTCTTCTCAGGCAGTCTCTGCAGGTTGCTACAGGAGAGAGTCTAGTATTGTAATGGCCTGTTTTCAGGCACAATTTGGTCTGTCTTCTGGAAGTGTTACCAGCTTCCTTATCTTACAATTTTGCACACTTTTAGCTTCTTTAGAAAAGACTTCTTTAATCTGAACGGTATTAGGATTTCATTTTCCTGGAAATACTTCTGATTTCACAGAGAATTTCTATTTCTGTCTTTTGTGGACTTAATTCTTTGATTTGATTACTTTGGCAGCAACTTGTGTAATATTTTTGTTTTAACACTAATAAGTATCTTCAGATTCATATTTCCGGTTTATGAACTAGTTGGAAGAAGATCAAAAACTTTGAAACTGCAAACTGTGGAAGTGTACAACTTAGAGTTTAAAATTGTTCTGCCAAAGATCTTATTTTTTTGTTTGTGATTCAGCGCTGAGGAGAAACAATTTTTTGAATAACATGCATTCTTCCTAATTTCTGGTTTGCCTACAACTTCATTATGGAGTTGTGGGTTTTTCTTGCAATATAATAAAGGAGGATAAAGATACGGTTTTCAACCGTTACGTCTCAACTAACACTGCAGTAGGTGAATATGTAGCTGGGGCTTCAGTGTCCAGCAGATGTCACTGTTGGATTAGCTATATGGTAAATTCTTCTATCCTCCTGTAGCGGCTAGAGACTACTTGACTTATATAAATCACATAAAAATGCACTATACTACTTGAATCCTAATTAGTTTCTTAAATTCTTGTACTTACTATTTGATGACTTTGCTTGTCATAAGCTTTTGTATTTGAGGAGTTCATCTCTATGAGTCCTTTTTTTTTTTCTTTCAAATTATTTCTGAAAATAAGGCTTATTATGCAGTTAGTATGTAGAAAGTGTGGGTTAGTATCACAGACTGGCAACTGATTTCAGACAACAGGAAGTGGTATTGTCGGTGTGTTTAATCTCTGTTTCTAGCTACTAGACTTCATTTGAGATGTGATAATTGAATGCATGCATCTAAATCATAGCGATATGAAGTAAAAAAATTCCTAAATAATTTTGACTGATGTATGCAAGAAACAGATTTCTGGGTATCATCAGTAAATAAAAGAGCATTTCTTTTTCCTCGTTATATAATCAAATACCACCAAGGAATTTTGGAAAGCATTTTTTCCTGTCCAGAAATTAAAAGGAGTTATGTGGCTCATAAGAAGTCTGGAGCAGTAGGGGAGTGATACAATATTTTGTAACCTGAACTCATAAAGAAGCATAAAGATAATTTAAAGCTTTACTTGAGTGAAAATTGACCTTTATGGCTTACAGTTTGTCCTTACTTCTTTTCCTTGCATTTTGTAGAATCATAGAATCACAGAATGGTTTGGGTTAGAAGGGACCTTAAAGACCATCTAGTTCCAACACCCCTGCCATGGGCAGGGACACCTTCCACCAGATCGGATTGCCCAGGACCCCATCCAGTCTGGCCTTGAGCCCTTTCAGGGATGGGGCACCCACAGATTCTCTGGGCAACTTGTGCCAGCACTTCACTGTGCTCACAGTACAAAGAATTTCTTCCCAATATATGATATAAATCTACCCTATTCAAGTTTAGAGCTGTTCCTGCTTGCTCTATCACTACACACCCTTGTAAGAAGTACATCTTCAACTTTCCTGTAGGCCCCCTTTAGGTACTGGAAGGCTGCTGCAAGGTGTCCCTGGAGGCTTCTCTTCTCCAGGCTGAACAGCCCCAACTCCTTCAGCATGTCCTTACAGGACTGGTACTCCAGCCCTTTGATCATCTTTGTGGCCTTCCTCTGGACTTGCCCCAACAGCTCCAAGTCCTCATGTTTGGGGCCCCTGAGTTGAATACAGTGCTCCAGATGGGGTCTCACAAGAGCAGAGCAGAGGGGGAGAATCACCTCCCTTATCCTGCTAGCCACAGTTTTTATGCAGCCCAGAAAGCCAACTTTGTCCTGGGCTGTAAGCACACATTGTCAGCTCATGTTTAGCTTCTCTTTAACGAAAACCCCCAGGTCGTTTCCCTGAGGGCTGCTCTCAATCTATTCTCTGTTTAGCCCATGCTTATGATTGCCGTGACAGCATTGTAGGATTTTGCACTTGGCCTTGTTGTTGCGTGATGTTGCTGCAGGCAAGCCTTGAACTTGCATGAAGATCATATGGGCCCAGCTCTCAAGCCTTAGCATGCTTTTGAGGAGGGTCACCTCCTTTGCAATCAGCTCCTTATTTGCCAAGTGCCTTAGCATAGTTTGTAGGAGGATGTGCTTCCTAATGTTGCGTGACACGGTGGTGAGATTGATGAGCCTGTAGTCCTCCAGGTGCAAGGCTTTGTACTCGGTGTTGTTAAACTGCACGAGGCCCACTTCTCAAACCTGTCAAGGTTCCTTGGTATGGCATCTGTTTCTGCCATCAGATCAACTGCACCACACAGCTTGGTGCCATTGTCAAACTTGGTGAGGGTGCACTCAATGCCAATCAAGTCAATGTTCCTGACAAAGATGTTAAATAAAACCACTCCCAATACTGACCCCTGAGGAACACCACTTATCACTTCAGTTGTCTCCACCTGGACAGTGAACCATTCACTACAACTTTTCGAATCCAGCACACCCTTTTTGAATCCAGCACACCAATTCCTTATTGGAGTGGTCCCTCTGCCAGATCCAATTTGGAGACAAGGATGTTGTGTGGGACAGTGTCAAATGCTTTGCACAAGTCCAGGCAGAGCATGTCAGTTGCTCTTCCCCTATCTACCAAAGCTATAACTGCCACGACTTGTTAAACATGATTGAGAGTGGCTTAGAAACTTCATCCAATGGTTCCTTTAGGTCTGTTGGTTACATCTCATCAGGTTCCATGGACTTGTGCTCCTCATTCTCCCTGCCCCTTCCTTTGCCTTCTGCAACTTGGGTGGCGTGCCTAGAGCACTTCCTAGAGCAAAAAAGTCATGGAGTACCTCAGCCTTCTGCATTTCATGTGTAACCAGGTCTTCGATTTCCTTCTTGAGGAAGTTTTCCTTAATCTTCCATTTATCAGGGATGTACTTGTTGAAGTTCTTGTTGATCTTGACATTCCTGGCCATATTCAATTCTACCTGGGCTTAAGCTGTCCTAACCTGACCCCTGGCTTCTTAGACAGTGTCTCTGCGTTCCTCTCTCATTACTTGTCCACCCTCTGTAAGCAATGTAATTTTCTTCCTTTAGTAGTTTCTTAGTTCAGTAAGTTGAAGAGGATTATTGCTTTTGTATTTGATTGCCTTATTCTTAGCACCTTTTTGTTGTGATCCACTAGCATATGTGGGCCAAGTCATGCTTCAGTTATAATTGTCATAGTAATAACTGTATAATAACTCCTTAATAACAACCAGTTTATATAGCTCTTTTCCTTAATATAGCTGTGTACCCTACTGTATATGTGAACTTTGTCTTTTGCCTCTTGGGTTTGCAGAGATCACAATAAAACCTGATTTCAAAGGGCTTCATAAAGACGTGGTTGTTTCACTGTTCTCTCTCTTTTCAAATACCTTGAGATAGCAGAATTACAGTGGATATGCTCTTGATAGTCTATCAAGCTGAAATAACATGAGTTTCAAGAACATGGTGTGTAAAACTAATTTTTAGCATTTGTGCTACTGAATTTGACTGAAATAAGATCAGTTTCTGTGTCCATTAATAAAGACAAAATAATTCCGAATATGAATTAGTAGTTGGATTTTGTTGAAAATGAAATGATATTCTAATAATTGTATCCTGACAGTGCTCTTTCTGAAGAGGAAAAAACTACATTGCGTGCTGGACTTATTGCCAACTTTAATGAGCCAGTGAACCAGGTTAGTGATGAATGGCTAATTATTACTGTCCTAGCAAATGCTTGTATTGGTGTATAATTTGGTTTCTTTATTTACAAAGTGTACAAGAATAATAAGGAAGTTGACAAGTTGCAATTTATGTGTTGCCTCTCAGAATGTTTTTCTATGTATCATAATTCAGTGTGATCTCTTTCTTGTTTTGTTTTTTTTTGTTTTTGTTGCAGTGACAGCTCATGTTGCCCCTTAATGTTTATGCAGCTGCTTGGTGAAATGATTCAGGGAATGGGTGTAGCTCAAAAATAACCCTCTCCCTACTCTTGCTCCTTTGTGACTTACTTTTTTCAGATGTATCTGTTCTCTGTTTGATCTGGCTCCTATTATAGCCATACACGGAAGTGTGGTGGCGTTGGTGTAGCAGGAATGAGCTGTTGAAAAAGCTGCTGCATAAACGTGCCTAAGCAGTATTGCTGTCACGTGTCCAATCACAGCATTAATTAATTTAAATAAGCATGATAAAGATTCAGTATGATGTTGTCTTGCCTTACATAATTTAAAGTGACTAATAAGCTACTGTTTTGATTAGAATAAGGGTTTATTGTTAAATTGAGTGTAGAGCTAATGCTAGGGGTTCAAAACATGCATAGATGAATCAGTCTTCCTTCTGCTATAGCGTTCTTGCTCATAGATTGAGATTCTGAAATGGAGTTATTAGCTAATATTTTAAGTTAAGTCTCAAAGAACTTGGAAGACAAAACATAGATGTGATTTGCAAAAGGTAAAACTTAAACAGGAAACAAGCTTTCATTCTGCAGATAGAAGTTGAAAACTGAACTCTTGAATTCCTTCATGGGATTACTGCTATTCATAGGATAACAGCAATATATCAGAGTAATTTGTGCTTTGTAGAACTCATTTGTGCAGTGATAAGTTTGAGTAGAATTTAGTTTTTATTTCAAATAGTTTTTTTAAATGCCGGTAGGCATAGGAATTGATAAATTTTTCATATAAGTACGATTTTAATGTAAAAGTATGACCAAATATTACTTGTTTCTTTTTCAACCAAAAGAAACTATGAAGTGTTCCATGCTGGACCATAATGTGTGCATCACTTATGGTATTACTAGGTAGTGCAGAGTTTAGCATATATTTCATTTTAAAGTGACTATTTTAAACCTTTTAAACTGACATTTATTATTATTTATAAGAATGTGAATTTATGTATTTATCTGTGTCTGTATGACACTGTCAGGATTCAGTCTTTTAAGATGTGGAGGGGTTTATTTTATGCCAGCACTGTGTTCCTAAGTGTTTGCCCAGGCAGTTGTTGTGATATTGGAAGTGTATTTATAGACTTTATTGATGCTTATTCAAAGCATGCAGTGTGATTCATGAACCACAGATAAGCCACGCGGAATTTCGTGTTATGTATTCTGCACATTGTTTGCTAATATGCTTTGATGTTAAGGTTCTTGGGGCACGCATAGTTGGCAGTTGTAGAAAGGTATTTCAGTCCGTTTCCCTTACTTTCCTATCATCCAAACTGTGCTATAGGTATCTTTGTGTTTCCTTTTCAGAGGCAATGTTCATTTAGTCCCTTCTCTGATAAGCCTGAAATTTGGTATCTTGTGTTCTTCAAGAGTGCCATTTTTTTAGTCACAGATACTTCATAACAGTTCCTTGTGCTTTCTGCATCATTAAGGGTAGGAAAAATATAACTGTTTTATGTATAAAAATGAAAACAAAAAAAAAGTACCTCAACATATAGGAATTAGACATGGAATTGTGATGACTTCCTCTGACTTAAGGGGAGGGGAAGAAAAAAAATAGAACGTATGTTGGGAGCACAATTTCCATGCCCTCTGATGATATTAACATATGGAGGGCACAGTGAAATAAAATGCTCCTTGAAGTGTGATGTCAGATTTTTTTTCTACTTAAATAGCCAATACCTCAAGACAAAAGTACTCTTAGCATCCCTGATGCTAAGTGTTAACATCAGGTTCCTTGTGTCATATCTGGAAAAGAGTTTATTTGTTCCCTCCTGCCAATCAACATCACTTGATCTAAGAGTAAATAAATCTCCTGCGTTTTCTTTGCAAACTTTGACATCAGCTTTCTGAAGAAAGCTCTCTTAGCAAGCAGGCAGCAATGAATATTGTAGAGATTTTTGTGGAGGTGTTCAGACTTCATGTTTAACACCTAAGGAAGCAGTAAAGGGCATGGTTATTACCTCTTATGCCCTTAAGTTGCTGGAATTATGTTTGATAACATCAGAAGGTAACTTCTAGTGCAGTGGTTGTTGTAAGGGTGGGAACAACGGCTTCATTAGGGTTATCTGATGAATGGCCTTTTCAGTGTGAAAGAGAAAACAGACACAGCCTGATAGATGAGGGCTGACAGGCAATGCCACACACCAAGAGTCTGCAGCCACTGACTGGTGGACAATTGAGGAACTCCAGGCACGGCTCTGTAGAGAGTCAACCTGGACTTAGTAAGGGATTAGAACTGGGAAAGAACAACATCATGAGGTTTTGGGTTATTTGGGATGAGGGTATGTGAAACTATGAAAGCTTATTAAGAAACGTTTAGGGGGAGAAGTGGGGAATAGGCAGGAAGGTGTATAGGAGGGGCCAGCCCTGTAAACCACAGCTGGTCAATACCCATGTCTGCACAAGTGCTGTGCTTGATCACTACAGTCTGTCCTATTTTCAGGTTAAATCCCTTCTTGGATATCTTTTGGTGTAATCTTACTCTCTTGCATGTGTGCGCTGCAAGGGATAGGTACCAGTTAATAGTGAAACTGTTGTGTTTGGTGCCAGCAACTGAAGTTGGAGGGTGCAGTTGTCCCTGGCCTGTGCTATGAGGATCTGGAGCAGGAGAGAGCTATTTGGTTGGGACTGTTGGTTGTAGACTAGGTGCCAGTAGATGGAGGGAAAGAAAGTCTCTGTCTAAAAGTTAAAAATCACATACAGGGATAGCAGAAATAAGGGTGATTGGTATTCAGAATTCTGTATTTTTTTTCGTAGGAAGTGCTAGAAAAGATGATTAACTAAAAAGTGCTTCCCAAGTATCTGATTCTTCATTAACATGATTTCTAGAACAAATGGCTTGAGTGATCTTTATGTAAAATTTAAACAGTTTAGTGAGCTTTAGTGAGCTCAACTTTTTATATAATATTTAATCTGATCATAAAATTGAAGTACAGTGTTTTTCCACTCTATTTGTGTTCTGCAAACTTTAAAATAGCTTAAGGGGGGAAAAAAAACACAAACTCTGTCAATCTGTACTACCTTATTTTTAATTCAGGTTTTATTTGACTTAAATTCTGCGGTGTCTGTTTTCTAAAAGATTTTGACATTGTGGTACCTGTATTTATTTATTTTTTCTTTTTTTGCAGATAGCAACTCAAATCTCTGTGCTAATAGCTAAAGTTGCCAGGGTGGACTGCCCGAGGCAATGGCCAGAACTGATACCCACTCTTCTAGAATCTGTGAAAGTCCAAGATGATCTTCGGCAACATAGAGCATTACTTACCTTTTATCATGTTACAAAGACCCTGGCATCCAAACGGCTTGCTGCAGATAGGAAGCTTTTCTATGATGTAAGTAATGTGGTGCAGTATTGTATAGTATAGGCAAACAGCTTGTCTTATATGATTGCTGCTTCCCTGTGTTTAGTGGGTGCTGAATTAATGGCAGGTATGTTGACTTCTATGTCTGCCTTTTGAAGCAGGAAAAACTCTTACTTTGGTGGTTATATGTACAATACGAAATATTTTAAAGTCAATTCCTCTGTGAAATGTTTTTGAGATTTTTATTAACTTTGTGTGTGACAAATATTTTTATAATGTGACTCATGTTTATGACTTGGATGGTTTTTTATAACAACTTGTGGTAAGAAGCAGAGGATGATCTGCAGCACAATCTGTGCAAATCAGCCTTTTGTTATCAGGGCGTAAAGCAGATGTTATATATAACGTGCAGTGTTTTTGGAAGATTGCTCTAGATTCAAAACTCAACAGTTTAAACAGTGCTGAATTTTAGATTTCCATACCTCAGTATCTTTTCCTTTATTATTAGTGGAAGTGTGTTCATGATGACAGGGCTTTTATTAGATCAACTTTTTCCATTTTCATTCCGTGAATGAAAATGTGAAGTCTTGTCTCATCCAGTTCGTAATCTCCATTGTAACAGTCCACTGATTAGAACACAGATTTGTCTTCAGCTGAATCTCCAGTCCAGTTTGGAGTTAGACAATGATGCAGTACAGATAACTGATCTTTTCCAGGAATGTTGCATTTCAAAATTTTAGTTCATTTCTTGATTTAAAAAAAAAAAGCTTATCACACAGGTATTGAAGAATGCTTCTGAAGGTTTATTTATCTATGTGGAAATAATTTGCCTCGTGAGGTCATCAAGGTGAAATGAAGTCAGCAGGAGCTTGAGGGACTGAAGGCTGATTCCTGTAATAGGACAGAACTGAGATTATATGTTTTTGTGAGGGGTTTGTGTGTCTTCCTCCCTCAGACATACAAGTATATAGATACAGATGAATATAATCCCTATATAGGAAATACTTATATTTAATTTTTGTAATCTGTTAGTCCATTATACATGACCTGAGTACTTGTACACTACAGGTTTTGTTAGATTCAGTTCTTTATTTGAAAGTAATGAAGAAAGAGCAAGCACTCTCCTAAAAGAAGCAGCTGTGAATGTTGCTGATGTGTATGGAGATAGGAAAAAAACAAACAAACAACTGAACTTCAAAGCTCCATCTACATAAATAGTCAAAATTCAGTACAGAGGCAGAACAGAATTAATAGGTCATAAGGTGTAGTGTTGTTAAAGTTGTCTTGTCCAAAGGTACCTGTGCTGTTTTTTCAGCCATTTCACAAGATTCAAAAAGAGCTCAGATACCTTCAATCATATTTCACTTGTTTCCAACAAGCTCATTTAGTTTGTGCGACCTTCTTTCTTGTGGAATACCATTTTTCCAGCACAGCACTTTCTTTATATATTCTGTCGTTGTTGGAGAAAGAGAACTTCAGGTGTGAAGAAAAGGCATATAACTTTTTTTTTTTTTGAATTTATGGGGAGGGCATTTCATATCCAAAATACAATTGAAATTTCCTAACCTTTAAGCACATTTTAAGTCTTCACATTTAAACATTTGTTATTTTTTTTTAGCTTTTGGATAAGTTCAATACCTAGAGTTCTTCTATCATCTGATTTGAAATTAAAAAATACTAGTGTGTTCAGTTTCACTGTGAAGAGAAATAAACAGCTCTGAACTCTATATGTGCAGAGTTTTTTTTAATGTTATGTGGAAAAAGGAGATCTTTTGAGCATCTGGCACTATGGTATTCATATTTTATGATTTTAACAGCAGCAAAACTGGTCAACTTTGCAGTTTACTTCTTCTGTCTCCTGGTAAAGGGAATTCACATTAAGCGGCAGGTGGTCTCTCTTGGACAGGTTATTCTTTCTCATAATAAATAAGAGCCATGCTAAATATTTTTACAGCTTTTGAGTGTCTGCACTTCATAACTTTTGTATCTGTTGAAACAAGAGGACAAGGTTTCTTATCCTAATTCTTTGTATTACTTTTGTGTATTGATCATCTGGACAAGGTATATAGCTATATTGGAAAAGATATCGTGAATAGCTGCAAATCAGTGAAAACATCAATTACATTATTTTTTCCAGTTTCTTATGTTTTTTGGGCCTTCTCCAAACTGGCCTTGAACACCTCCAGGGATGGGGCATCCAGAGCTTCTCTGGGCAACCTGTGCTACTGCCTCACCTCCCCCTGAGTGAGAAGAATTTTCTCCTAACATCTATAGTCGAAATCTCTCCTCTTTAAGTTTAAAAACGTTCCTTCTTGTCCTATCATTATTTGCCTGAGGAAAAAGTCACTCTCCATCCTTTTCATAAGCTCCCTTTAAGTAATGAAAAGCTGCAATGAGGTCTCCCTTGGAGCCTTCTCCAGGCTGAACAGCCCTACCTCTCTCAACCTGTCTTCATAGGAGGTGCTCCAGGCCTCTGATCATCGTTGTGGCCCTCCTCTGGACTCACTTTAACAGCTCCACATCCTTGTGCTGGGGACCTCAGACCCAGATGTAGGACTCCAAGTGGGGCCTCACAAAAACAGAGCAGAGGAGCACAATCCCCTCCCTGCACCTGCTGGCCACTCCTCTGTTGATGCAGCCCAGGATGCGGTTGGCCGTCTGTGCTGCAAATGCACGTTGCCAGCTCATGTTGAGCCTTTTGTCCACCAGAACCCCCAGGTCCTTCTCTGCAGGGCTGCTCTCAGTATGTGTCTGTACTTCTGTCTGGAATTGCCCCAGCCCAGGGACAATGTTGCTGTCACCAGTGCACCTTGCACTTGGACTTGTTGAACCTCATCAGGATCACATGGTCCCACTTCTCCAGCCTGTCCAGGTTCCTTTGGATGGTATCTCTTCCTTCTGTTGTATCAATTTCACCACTCAGCTTGCTGAGAGTGCACTCGATCCCACTGTCATTATGATGTTGATAAAGATAGTAAACAGCACTGGTCCCAAAACAGACCCTTGAGGGTCACCACTCATCACCAGCTTCCACCTGGACATAGAGCTATTGACCGCCACTCTCTGGCTGTGCCCATCAAGCTGATTCCTTATCCACTGAATGGTCCACCTTTCAAATCCATCTCTCTCCAAGTTGTAGATCAGGATTTCATGTGGGACCATGTCAAAGACCTTACAGAAGTCCAGGTAGATATTGGTCGATCTTCCCGTGTCAACTAATGCAGTCACATTGTTATAGAAGGCCACCAGATCTGCTTTTCACTTACCGTGGGAGGCACATTGCTCCCGCAACCCCTGCCCAGTGTTTCAGGGACTCCAGAGATATGGGAAGCCTGACTGGCAGTGAAGGCTGAGGTAAAGAAGTTTCTGGGTACCTCAGCCTTCTCCATGTGTATTGTCATCAGTCCTCCTCTCTCGTTTATCAGAGGGGCCATGCTGTCCCTGGCCTTTCTTTTCTGGCCAATGTCTGTATAGAATCCCTTCTTGTTATTCTTTGCATCCCTTGCCAAGCTCAGTTCCATCCATGCCTTGGCTTTCTTGATCCCATCCCAGCACACCCAGACAGCATCCCTATGCTCTCCCCAGGCTACGTGTCCCTGTTTCCACTGCCTGTGCATTTCCTTCTTGTGCCTCAGTCTGACCAGCAGGTCCTTGCTCAGCCACCCTGGTTTCCTGCTGTCCCTTCTTGCTTTCTTATGCATTTACAATGATCTTGCATATTTATTCTTCAGCTTACATCTCTTACTACTACCACAATCACACTTTGTCTGCTTTATGGACTAAAGGAATTTAAATTAGCCTAGTCCCATGATGAGGTCTTTAGGTAATGCAAATTACCTAAAGTAAAAGTAAAGTAATGCAAATTACAATTGCCATTTGAATGACTTCAGATGTTAAAAGTATGTGGTGGGTCTTCCTTTTGGATGGTATACATTTGTGGTTCTCTTTCTTCCCCTTATTGTTAATGAAGCAATTGCTATTTTGAAAACCATCAAGCATTCTATATTTTAAATGATTTGAGGTGAATCCAGGGTTTGCAGATATCATGGTTATAAGTTTCAGCGTAAGCATTGTTCAGTACTATTTTGCTTACATATATGCATGTAACTACTACGTGTTTTCGCAGTGTAATTTGATTCAGATGTTACCTATGGTGTAAGACAAATAGTTTAAATCTTGTGAGAAAGAAGGCAATGAGAACAGCTGGAATTTTTTGAAGCTTCCTACTCTGTTGTAGACCTGTGGCTAGAGTTAGTGAAGATCAGGTAAGAAAGGAGGCCTAGATAGATAGTTGTAAAGCGATAGTTGTAGTACAAGTAGTCAGGGATGCAGATGAGTCTGTCACAGCATACTCAAATTAAGACACGAAATGTTTCTGGAAAACAGCATTAGGTCAGTACAACTTGGTACACCAAAGGAATGAGCAAAACACTGTTGCTTAGAAGAAGATGGATTATACTTCTTATACAAGAAGATGGATTAAGTAATAGTCTCAACTGCCATTTAAAATTTATGAATATATTGTAATACATTCAGGAAATAAAATATGCTGTTGATCTTTTGCAGCTTGCATCTGGTATTTATAGCTTTGCGTGTTCCTTGTGGAATCATCATACAGATACGTTCCTACAACAAGCTTGTAGAGGGGATGAAGCTGCTGCTACAAATTCCTTGGAAAGAACCTTGTTGTCATTGAAAGGTAATAATACAGAATAATTATTTAATAATGAGTATTTAATAATAATATAATAATAATTTAATAATGAAATAAGTTTCTTCAAACCTGATGATTAACAGTTAAAGAGTAAACAGGTAAAGAGTCCTAACATTATTTGATAAATTTGTGCCTGTTGGGAAAGCCAGTAGCCTTGGCTTCTTTTTACCTGTGCCTTTAGCAAAGCAGAAAAAAAATGGTGCACTTGGAAGGTGAAGAAAGTACCTTTATTCCTCAGCATGCACCATTCTGATATGTGTGTGGTAAGGAGTCTTAAGTTTTGGAGGTGGGAAAGTGAAAGGCATGATAAGACACATTTTTGTGTGTGTTGTAGTGTAGACTTGCATATGTCTTATTTTAGGTGCTTAACTGAAGAACCTGAGCTGCTAATTTTAAGTTCATCTCATGGTCAGTTAAGAGGTAGCTTTATCAGTCAGTTTAGATTTTAGGTTGATGCTCAGGTATTTAATGGTGGAATGATCACATATCCTTACTGTACTTTGCTGCATTGAGGAATTAAAATATTTCTGTGTGGTGCCTGCAATGTGGTTGATATCAGTCCTGAATTATTTCAGAAGTTGTGGCATATGGCTTCTTGGGGTTACTGGCAGTAACAAACCTGAGAAAATTAAAAAGAGGGCATATGCATCCTAGCTTGGCCCTTTACATTCACAGACAACCCTCTCCCCTTACCTCCACCCCCACAGAGTGCATATTTGCAACGTTTGCAGAATTCTTTACAATTCAGTAATTCTTGGTGTTCTTTTCATTGGTTTTCACGTAATGTACAGAACTCTAAATTATTTCAGGAATCACATTAGGTATGATAGAGGTATCCAAAGGCCCAAAATTTATGTATTTTTTTAAATTTGGAAATTGGAAGAAATGCACAGCAACTAATCACGTTCTGAAATCTGAACATGAGAAATATCTACACAACTAACTTCTTTTTTCCTAGTGCTTCGTAAACTAACAGTCCATGGGTTTGTAGAACCTCATCGAAGTGCAGAGGTGATGGTAAGTAATATACATCTGTTTCTAATTGTAAAATCTCTTGTCACTATTTCAGGTGTTACAGCAATGTTTAAAGATGGCTGAAAGACACATTTTTGTTTTCGTAAAGGAAATTAAAGTAATACTCTATCAAAGTTGCCCTCCTGTAAGTTAAGGATCATCAGACCCTAGATAGATCCTAGATACTATGACATCAATGGCAAGATGTCTTTGGGGAAAGAAAAAAAAACAAAAAACTTAGTGTCCCATCCAGTTTGTGTCATGTGATAATAGCATCTCTCTCTCTGCCGGTAGATTTCATGTGTATTCTTTCCCCCCATCATTTGAAAGGATGTTTTTAATTTAATGGTGAATGTAATGGTGTATGTATCCATGATAGATTTTCTTTGATTATGAGATGAAAGCCTGTGGTATGCAGCCCATCTAGGGCAAAAAAAAAAATAAGAAAATGGAATCCAAACCTCTCCTTCACCTCAAAACACTTCAATTTGCTGAAAAAGTTGGGTACCTAATAGCTACATCCTGAACTGTGAAGTAGAGAACAGTTATACCTGCCATATTACATCCTGAGTTCAAGAGGAAAGATTGTAAAGCAGGAGTCTGTATTTACAGACTCCTCTTTCTATTAGAGGTATTGTGCTATTTGTGTGGTGCTAACAAAGATCATCTGCTAGCTAGCTAATTACTTGTTTCATGATGAAATTGCTTGTCCATTAAAATTAATTACTTAATTGAAAGTGATCCTGGGATGTCTGAGCTGTTAACATGTATGTTTGGCTCAACTCTTTTTTCATAATACAGTGCAAAATGAGCTTAATCTATAGACACATATACTGTTATTACATTTTTCAGGGTTTTCTACATGCAGTGTTTGAACGGCTAAAACAGTTTCTGGAGTGTAGTAAGTATCTTAATCTTTCCTTGTGTTGTTTAAATATTAGAAATTGGATGAAAAAGTAATACAGTTCTATCAAAATATTTTTTTTTTAAATGCAGAGTTATTTTAAATGGTGCTGAAACTGCACAGGAAAGGCTTAAATAACTTTTTTTTGCTTTTGTATTGAAAGACTAAAACCCCACCAAAATCATACCCAGTGTTACAATGCCTATTTTGGGGAGAAGAAAATCTTAACCCATGGAGTGACAAAGTATGCATATTCAAATATGTAGATATTACAGAAGTACACATCTTGAATATTCTTTTTGTTTTTCATATTTCCTTGAGTCTACTATATATTTTGGTAACTGTCAAAATGGGAAATAATTACCACATTCAGCTATATGTACTTTATGGAGAATAGTACTCTTAGGCATACAACCACAGGTTAACACAGTCAACAGAAGTATAAGCATAATTGGCAAGTGTTACTGCTTTTGCAGGGAAGTTACCTAAAGCAGGTAAAAAAAAAAAAAAAAGCTCACTGGTATTGCATCTGAACTGACTGCTTTCCTGCTCACTTGCAGTAGGCCTGCAAAGCCATTCATTCATTTAATTCACCCATATTGCAAACCATTCTTTAATTTGAAGCTTGTCAGGCCACTCTCTCAGGATTCAACAATATTTTTTTTCCAATGTTTGATGTCTGAACTGAATAGAAATACTTTTTTGATACAAATGAAAGTAGTTGGCTCCAGAACTTGTACTTAGGTGAGAAGCACTGATCTGGACTCTGAACCTTGTTTATATGAAAACTTACAGAAACTTCCATTCTGTGCAATGCCAAAACTTTTTTTTTTTGTCTTCTAAAATACAATCTTCTATAATACAAGCTTCTCTGCATGCAACTGTTTGCCCTGTCTGCTGTGCTGTAATCACACACTTTCTGCCCCTTCTTTCATTTTTGGCTATATAATCTCCTGGCATAAACTGAATGACTTGTAAGGCAATCCCGTCTTGATGTTTTATGGTTGTCATAGGATTTAGATGTCCTAAGATAAGAAATGAGCTGAGGCTTACTATTTCCACTTTGGTTTCTATAAAATCACAGAATGGTTAGGGTTGGAAGGGACCTTAAAGATCATCGAATTCCACCCTCCTATCATGGGCAGGGACACCTCTCACCAGACCAGGTTGCCCAAAGCCCCGTCCAGCCTGGCACTGAGCACTTCCAAGGATGGGGCATCCACAGCTTGTCTGGGCAACCTTTCTCAGTGCCTCACCACCCTCTGAATAAAGAATTTATTCCTAATATCAAATCTAAACCTACCACCTTAGAGCCATTCCTTGTTGTCCTATCACTCCAGTCACTCCCTGACAGAGAGTCCCTCCCCAACTCTCCCGTAGGCCCCCTCCAGTTACTGGAAGTCTGCTATAAGGTCTCCCTGGAGCCTTCTCTTCAAGCTGAACAACCCTAACTCTCTCAGCCTGTCCTCACAGGAGGGGTGCTCCAGTTCATCCTCATGGTCCTCCTCTGGGCTTGCTTCAAGAGCTCCATGTCTTTGTGCTAGGGGCTCCAGAGTGCTTATGGGGGGGGTCTCATGAGAGCAGAGCAGAGGGCCAGAATCACCTCTCTTACCCTGCTGTCCCTGCTTCTTTTGACGCAGCCCAGGATATGGTTGGCTTTCTGGGCTGCAAGTGCAGATTGCCAGCTTATGTCAAGCTTCTTGTCCACCAAACCCCCCCAGGTCCTTCTCAGGGCTGTTCTCAATCCGTTGTCCACCCAGCCTGTATTTGTACTTAGGATTGCCCTGGCCCAAATGTAGGACCTTGCACTTGACCATGTTGAATTCCATGAGGTTTGTACAGGCCCACCTCTCAGGCCTGCCCAGGTACCTCTGAATGGTATCCCTTCCCTCCAGCATGTGGACCACAACCCTCATCTTGGTGTCATCTGCAAACTTGGTGAGGGTGCACTCAATCCCACTGTCCACGTCACTGGCAAAGATGTTAGTGCCAGTCCCAATACTGACCCCTGAGCAACACCATTCATTACTAATCTCTACCTGGACAGTGAGACATTGACCGCAACTCTTTGAGTGCAACCATCTAAGACTTATCCACCAAGTGGTCCATCTGTCAAATCCATGTCTCTCCAATTTAGAGACAAGAATATTGTGCGGGACAGCGCCTAATGCTTTGCACAAGACCAGGTAGATGATGTCAGTTGCTGTTCCCCTATCTACCACAGCTATAACTCCATCATAGAAGACCAGATTTCTCAGGGATGATATGCCCTTAGTGAAGTCATGGTGGCTGTCACCAGTCACCTCCTTATTTTTCATGTGCCTTAGCGCGGTTTGCAGGAGGATGTGCTTCTTGATGTTGCCTGGCACAGAGGTGAGACTGACTGGCCTGTAGTCCTTATCAGTAAGCTGTTTTTCAAAAGCACACACCACTAACTATAATGAAACTAGAATTTACTTCTGTTACATCATCTTCTTTGCTTTTATGCTGTCAGTATGGCTGTCTTTTGTTTTTTCTATTTTCTTATAAAAGCTTTCTTTGTTTTCTAAATTCAGATTGTTCTTTTTTAAATCCAGACTGTTTTCCAGTGTCCATAGTCTTTTTTTTTTTATGATGGGTTTTCTAATAAGGTACATACGTACATATGTAATAAGGATATACCATAGTATTCTTATAAGGACATTTTAAGCTTTTCAGTCTGCCCTTGCTAGCATTTTGCTAATCTATGCTAGCATTTTGCTTGCATTATTTTGACTGTCTTTTATGATTGAGTGGTGTGTAATGATGTCCCAACTGTTTTACTCAGATCAGTTATAGTGACTTTCACTGCAGCTGAGAGAAATGGTTAAAGATTTTTTTTTTTTTTTGCAATATTCATTACCTTCAATTTATGACTTTGAATTTATTCTGCCATAGAACATTTTTTTCTGGCTGCTATAACCCCTGAACTGCAGATAAAACAAGTTGTTCACCAGTATTAACTTTTTAAGATGTAGCTATCCAGAAAGAAAAGGGGAGTCTGAAAAAATGATAGTTGTTAAATATCTGATTTACCAGGTAGAAGTATAAGAGCAGAAAACGTATGCAGAGATCGTCTAGAAAAGACTATAATTCTGTTCACTAAAGTGGTAAGTATATTCTCCATACAGTTACTGAATAGATTTGAGCAGTGCAGTCCCCAGTCCCCAATATGTATGTTCCTTAAAACCAGTAGGTTTCAGATTTTTTCAAGAAGAAGAAGGTACTGCAGCTTGGAACTTCTTTGCTATATAATAGCCTTTATTTTATTTTATTTTATTTTATTTTTCAGAAATGTATTTGTATGTTCATGCTGACATAAATCACAGGAGCAAAGAATCCATTTCCTTAGTGCAAATAGAATGGCATTCTATAAGTAAATTATTAACTAGCATTTTGTTTAAAAAATAAAAATAAAAAATAACGGTCTTTATTAGAAATAATGAGGTTTTTCATCCAGTTAAGTACTTCTATAAGTACTTAAATTGCTATTTCTAAGGCGCTGTTAGTTCTATTGAATCTCTGGCTACTTCTGGTTTACCGAAAGAAAATTAACAAAAATAACCCTTCTCTTTCTCAGTTTTACAGTCTATGACTTCTGTATAATATAGTACATTTTGAGTTTTTAGCTAATTCTGTGCAACCATTAATTGTGTTACCAGAAGGTGATTTTAGCATTGACATTTGCTCTGCCTTTAATAGGTATAAAACCTAATGACTTCCCATTGTTTGCAAATTATGTTTTGGGACAATGGTTCTAATTTAAATGTTCAGCATAATTATAATAGGTGGGAGGCACACATAGCTGTTAGCAAAATTGAACTGAAGGTACTCGACTCAACATGCTTAGTCTTTATCATAGTACATCTTCTTTTGAACTAATAAGTCTTCTTTTAACTAATAAGCAGAGCATGGGGGCACATCTTTTTTCATCTTTTTTTTTTTCCTCAGAAACCTGGAGAGAAAGTACACGTTATTCATAGATAATCTACCACCTATAGAAATTAAGATGTAAGAATTTAGCTTTAGGCATTTTTGCAAGTAGTAGAGATTAGGAAGTGTAAGCACATTCTAGACCACGAGTTAGAAGAACTAAGGTCAAGAAGTAAGTGCATGTTCTGCAGTGTTGGGTGTATGGGGGGAAAAAAGAATTAAAACTTCTTACCCTTGCACTTCTTATCTTTATGTCCCATCTGTTTAATTATGAGAATGTCAGTAGTATCTGGTATGCCTAATAAACAGGTAGTAAGTATCTGTAGTGACCAATTTAAATATTTTTCCTTATGTTCTGTGTACATTGGAATTGTTTTTTGTGATTCGGTATAGGATGTCTGGAAATTGGCAATAATTTCCTGTATGTTTATGGTCCAGTAAAAATACAGTGTTGCCTCTCCTTAGTAGTTACCCATTTGGAAGCTGGAATTTTTTTAAACAACATAAACCTTAAATGCTGCTCTAGAAGTACCTGTGGATATCAATGTGCTAAAATGTTGACAGCTTTAATTGTAGTGGATGTGTTTTACATACTGTGTTGCTATCAAGTTGGTCAAGTTGAAAACAGGTATGGTTCCTTAAACTTTTAACAAAGGATAATTTTGAATGTGAATCAAGAATTAAGTGGAGAAACTAGTGCTTCATTAAGCGTTGATACCGATCTTTTCCTAATTTCCTCCTTTCAATTTAATTTTCTATAATTCTGTATAAATATAAAGCTTTTCTGTATTTTTTTATGAAAGTATTTAATGTAAGACTTGCACAAAAATTAATTTGATTCTTTTGCTCTTCTCCTTGCTTAATTTCTAGCTTTTGGACTTCCTGGATCAACATCCTTTTTCATTTACATCTTTAATTCAGAGATCATTGGAATTTGCTGTAAGCTATGTTTTCACAGAGGCTGGTGAAGGAGTTGTATTTGAGCGCTTCATTGTACAGTGTATGAATCTCATCAAGATGATTGTAAAAAATTATGCTTATAAGCCATCAAAATATATTGAAGGTACTGCTGCTATTTACTAAATATATTTTTATATTTTGTGAAAAAAAATTTGCGAGTTGTAAGTGAACTCCTTTGAGTCATACTTTTGAAGCACTTAATGCATCAATACTTGGTAATATGCTTCTGTCTCTATACAGGTAATTCTTGTGTTGATGGTTAAAGTGTTGATATGTATGGACATAGATTTGCCAAACATATACAGTGTTTGTTTTGGCTGTATAGCATGAAGTATTTGTTTTTATTGCTGCTTTCTATAACCAGTCTTAATTCCTTAAAACAAAAACAAACAAAAAATGTCATCCTAGTTGTTTTTAACATTATATTTGGATAAACTTTTTGAATAGATATAAACGAAACCTTCTTTGAATTCTGTGTTTTTAATTACATTCTTCAGTAATGTGATGTGTGTGTGTGTATATATAAAGCAGTAAAGCAGTGTTTTTCACTTTAGTAGCTGTAAAACTTGATAAATATTTTGTGAAGCTGTACTGACTGAAAGGTTGTCTAATTGTAGTGTTTGGGAACTCCCATAAAATTAAATTACAGAATCACAGGATGGTTTGGGTAGGAAAGGACCTTAAAGATCACCAAGTTCCAACTCCACTGCCATGGGCAGGGACACCTCCCACCGGACCAGGCTGCCCAAAGCCCCATCCAGCCTGGCTTTGAACACTTCCAGGGATGGGGCATCCACAGCTTCTCCGCACAACCTGTGCCAGTGCCTCACCACACTTATACTGAAGGATTTCCTCACTATTTAATTGTAATCTGGAATTTTATGTGTTTCATTTCAGATAGCAGTCCTGAAACTCTTGAAGCACATAAAATAAAGACGGCATTTTTCACATATCCAACACTAATGGAGATATGTAGGAGATTAGTCACTCACTATTTTCTGCTGACAGAGGAAGAATTAACAATGTGGGAAGAGGACCCAGAAGGCTTCAGTAAGAAACTTGTATAGTTGGCCACAGTTTATTTAGATATGGGTGTAATATATGTACCTCCTACAATATTGGTTGTTTACTTTTTGCAGTCTTGCTAAATTACCTCCAGAGGGAGTGTTTTCTGTAATGTGAGAGCTTTCTCAGTTGTCCGTGACACTCACATTTAAATACTAAACTTTGTTTGAACCATAGCTGAAATAATGCTTTCTCCTTTTCTTTGTGAAATAATAGCTGTAGAAGAGACAGGAGGAGATTCTTGGAAGTACAGTCTCAGAGTAAGTATTTCACTTTGAAATAAAACATTCTACATTTCCGCGTGCACTTCTTGATAGTCTTATAACCAGGAGAGATGATAGGTGGTAAAAAGATAAGTTCATGTTTCTCAAAAAAATCATTAGTTAAAGAAATTTCATTCAAATTAATGTAAATGAACTCCATTTGTTTATCAATGGTTAAACTTTCTGAAATGTACTGGAAACTATGCGCTTCATATTCTAGAAGGGAGGAGAAGGAGTTTGCTTCAGCATTTTGTATTGTGTAGGATCTGGTGGTTATTGAAGAGAAATTGTCTCTTTTTTAAACTGATAACTGATGTTATCACTAATGACTTTATTACTATACATGATGAATGAAGTTTCAGATACATCTGTACCTTTCAGATCAGATCAAAAATGTTCTTTTGGAGTGAATCTCCCAATTATCCATGCTGTGCTTTGCTTTGCAAGATCTCAAAGCATATTTGCTGGGTTACTTTCAGATTAAAATAACATTGCATATCTAGTGCAAGTATAGCATTCAGTCCAAATGACTGAACTAATGCAAAGGGAAACTGAGTGTGGTCGTTAGCTTCTCAGTTTTTGTATTACTTCACAGATGCAGTCCTGTACCACAGAGCTCACTAATATTATTTCATATTATATACTGTATAAAATGAAATGATATTTCATATAAAACTAATTTATCTACAGAAGATTACATTTTAAATTGTGGCTTTCAGTGTAAGGTATTCAGTACTTAAAAAATTCAGCATAAAACACATTTTAATTGCCATTTTCTTGACTCTGAAACTTTTTTTTTTAATTTTTCAGCCATGTACAGAAGTTCTTTTTATTGATATTTTCCATGAGTACAATCAGACTCTGACCCCTGTGCTTTTAGAAATGGTTCACAGTCTGCAAGGTAAGCTGTTTGAAACATAAACTGTAAAATGTAGTGTTCTTTGTTTTTTATAAACTGTTTTATCAACTTTTGTCAAATACTAAACAATTTAACCTTGTGATAGCTAATGCTACATAGCACATTCATTCTGTATTCTGTATTTGAAAGAATTTGTTAATACATTAAAATCTTTAAACTTGCTATAAAAAAAAAATACAATGTGTATATAGGAAGAGGAAATTCTAAGGATTCCTTCCTTTTCAATGTGACTTTTAGATGACTGACAAAAATTGAAGCATTTCTGCTTCTGTGAGGTTTCAGGCTTTCTTGAGAATGGTGAAGTTTAATGAAGTCTGTGAATTGTTTTTTACCGGGAACTTTCTGTTCAAATGTTGCAAGACAGTTTATGTTGATTTTGCCATGTCTGTGCAAGAATCGGGGGGGGGGGAAAGCATTTAAATAGAAAGCTCAAGGTATGCTGTTGTTCTGGAGGGTCTAGAGGACTTTCCAGCTCTGTACAATCTACTTTTAAAATCTTAATCTTTTTCTGTATGAAACAGAAGCCTTTGCAGGCTGAGAAGTTACTTTTTTTTTTTTTTTGGCTCCCAAACTTAAGTTAAGCATCCATAGAAGATAAGTAATAACTGGTCCTTTTTCTCTTGTATTTTGGCTTAGGTTTTGTTTCTCCAGGTTGCATCTTATATAATGTTTCGTATTTGACATATGTATTTGATATATTCTACTATAATGTTTTGTATTTGAACATACCAGAATGACTCAGTACATCCTATTAAACAGAAACAAGGCTCAGAAAATGAATGTTTATTTCTGACTTCACATCCAGAACCTCTTCGTATACACAAGTTTCTGGATGGTTTGCTGTGGTTTGATACTGGGAATTGCAGATCTCTTATAGAAGTGTTATTTTGTTTTCCGAGAATTATGGAATATACTATTTTTATGTTATCAGATACTCATACTTTTTTTTTCCCTGAAGACTTTTAGTACCCATTTCTGGGTATTTTCAGTTTGAGACTTACAGTTAAAGTACAAGATGATATAAAGAATTCATTAATTTTCAAGACTTGGGAAAATTGTTACTTAGGCATTCTAAGCACACATGCATAAACATATAAAGTATATCAGAACTACGTCTGGGTAGTAACTGTTTGCGGTGTCTACCACATGGTAGACACGGTCTTCAATCTGCTCATTAAAATACAATTTCTGACTTGCATATTGCCATGAAAGGTAATTCTGATCTGAGGAAGCAAGTCAATAATAGGTTGTGAAAGCATATTCACTGAAAAAGGTATAAAATGTGAAACACTGACTTGTAAGTAAAAATAACAATGTAGTCCTAATTTAGAGTATAGTTAGTTGAAGCATAAGCTCTTTAAGAAAGCATCTTGCTTGCAGTCTTTATTTTAGTTATGCTTTTTTCTTTAACTTTTTGTCTTGTAGGAACTACCAACATGGAAGATACCAGTGCTATACTGATTAAAGATGCTGGTAAATTAAATTTTACTTTACCTTTGAAGGAACAGAGCTGCTATTGTGTATGTGCTTGACTTCTTAAACGTTATATGAAGCATATGCAAGATGTATTTTTTAAAACGTTAAAGTAGGATCTGAGTCCTATTTTTCCTTGAGCTTGATGTCAGTCTTCTCTTTTAGAGAGACTCGTGTAAATATATGATATTTTTTCAGCTTTTTAACAAGCAATTAGACAATGTCCTTTACCTTTCTATTTTTCCTGTCTGCAAGTAAATGAACTGCAATGCTGTCATGACTATATTCTATCTATTTTATAAATAGGGATATTTTTTGGCAAAAGAACTGTCTGAGGCCTCTAATGAAACAACTCTTGATATTAAAATGAGATCTTCATTGTTCTTACTGCTTTTAACCATTTTCAGGAGTGTTTAAGTTCTATTTAAGTTATATACATTGCTTTTGTTTGTTGCACTTACACTAGCAAAAGTGTTTTTAGTCTTAAATTAGTCTGAGTATTTAGAATTAAAAATAAAACATTAAACAAAACAATAAGCATGACTTTATTTTTTTCCCCCAGTGTATAATGCAGTTGGACTGGCTGCTTATGAGCTATTTGATAGTGTGGATTTTGATCAGTGGTTTAAAAACCAACTACTAGCAGAACTACAGGTTTCTCATAACAGGTAAACACCTTGGTTTGGTATGTATTTCTTATTTAAACATGAATTATCGTTATAAGTCTGGTAAGATAGAAGATCTGATTGCAAAACTACAAAATGCTTGTTATTTAAAACACATCCACTAAATGAACAGAGACATGAAATATGAATATATAAACACTCACACATGTGACAATGTTCATGAAACTGATATTTTGTTAATGTTTGTTAGTGTGGTGGCTATTTTCCGCTCTCTGTAAAGATATTATCACTCTGTCCTCTTGAAGCTCTTTGACTTCACTAAACTTTCTCAGCACAGCCATATTTTCTTATTTAAAGAAAATTTCTTAGGCCTCCAGACTTCCCGGAACCCCTTAGGCAGCAAAGTCCTCCTGAAACCTGTGGAAGTGATTTCTGTGAAGCTGTAGTTTAGCCAATGTGGTGATTTGTTCTTCTGTACTAGTACAAGCCCTCTGTATCACTTCTCAGTTAATTTGGCCAGCAATAAAATACGGAAGTAGGGGCAAATTTGAATTACGTTTACAAAGTGTGAATGATTACACTCTGGTTCTATGAGAAAAGTATTACATAGTTTGTCTGCCAAGGGTTTTTCATCCCACCAAAGTCCTCTTCACTTGGATGGCCTTCATCTGAGTACCTGTCTTTAGTGTCTAAGGTATTGTCTTAAGTCTTTAGTGTTTAAGGTATTTTGAAAGATATTTTTTGGTACCTCAGAATAGAGATGGACGACTCCAACTAGGAAGAGAATTTTCCTCCCATTTCCTCAGAATGTCACCCCTCCCTTGGGGGAAGAATGCTAAATGCTTTTCTACTGCTATCCTCATTAGGTGAATTCCAAATCACTCTTTGACTCAGAATATGTCTTACTGTGCTTTTCAAAGTCATTGGTAGTGACCCTAATGTCCTTTGAAAAAATTAGCTATTTTTTCTTCTGTATTTGAAATTCAGATAACAGTTGAGTCTGGTGAAATGAAATATGAACTAATTTGTATGCTAATGCCCTTAAGAGCTGCTATAAGTTGTAAATGACTTTACATAAAGAGCTGCTAGTTGACTTTTTTATTTGTAAATGGCAGTTATAAACATTTTCTCTACAAATACAGTTAAATTTCATGTACAATGGAAGATCCTGCTAAACTTAAATACTTGCCATTACAGTATACTTCTCTTCTAATTATTTACTTTAACTGTGTCCGCTGATGCTTTTTTTATTTTCCTCATTAGTCTTTTTTTAATATCACAAATTTATCCTGCTATCTGCCAGCGGCCAAGTACTGTAATGGTTATGCTAAATGTCAGAAAAATGGGAAAAAATGAGAGATCCTGTATATATGATCGTTCCTTTGCTGTAATGCTGCCCCAGCACCAGTCTCTAAATAAAGCTGATGTCATATTGGCAGCATATTCTGGTTTTGGCATATTTATGGTGGTATATTTATGCAATCTACACATATATCATAAGCAAAAATTGACAAAACTCTTCCACAGGTGATACAGTTGTATTTATAGTAGGAAAAACCATTTGGTTGGCATTTGTGATATCCTGGGATGAAATTCCTGTGGGGGCAGGAGCTTACAGTAGTTATTGCTGTGTTATGCGCAAAATAAACAGTGTTTGTGACAACTTCAAGATTCATTTAGGAAAAGTGGTGTTTTTTTGTGTGTTTGTTTTCAGACATGAATTTGTTTCCCAAGCCTTCTGGTGAAGAATTTTGATTTGATAAAATCTACATTAAAGTTACGGAAAGTTGGTCTTGACAAAATAATTTTTTTTAAGTTGTTTTGCAGAATATTGTTTTTGTATTGATTGTTAGATTTATTTTTATCAAAGTATTTTAGAACAGCAAACATAATGAATGAATATAATATTTTTTTCCCATCTTTTTTTTTTTAAAGGTATAAACCAATACGTCGACGAGTAATCTGGCTGATTGGACAGTGGATTTCAGTTAAATTCAAATCAGACTTGAGGCCTATGTTGTATGAGGCAATTCGTAACTTGCTTCAAGACCAAGACCTAGTGGTAAATATAAGAAATGTTTTGGATTACATATGCTCTATAAACATAAGTGAAACATGCATACTGTACCTTATATAAACTTTGGAAACTCCATAACATCACACTTCAAAGTCTGTTGTGTCGTGCAGAAAATAATCTGTTTGGAAGTTTGGGGGGAGTCTGTGGAAATGCTGGAAAACAAGTTTGCAGGCATGAAACCAATTTAAGATGTCCACTAGGTGATAAATCTGGGAAAATGAATGGCAAGAACGTCTGTTTTTGTAACAAAGTTGTGAGGCATCTTGAGATAGATTGTTTATTAACTCAGGAACACTTTGTGTAGATAAACTATATCACAGAATATCCTTGTTTTATGTTGTATACAATATTATTTAAGCATCAACATAGCTATTGTCTGCTGGCAGACTATGATAAATGTCATTGGTTGCTAAGCTGCTGTTTGAGCACAGCTCTGGTTTCAAGCAACAATTTCAGTTTACCAGCAGGTGAAGTTAAGTTGAGAAGCTGTATTAGTGTTTTTTTTGTTTTGAAGAGACCTAGCATCTACCCAACAAACAAAGCAAAAGAAAAAAAAAGAAGAAAACTGCCAAAACCTAGATAGTTTGTTAGTTAAATATTACTAGCTGGCAATCTAACAGTTATTTCTGTGACAGCTTCTCCAGACAGCATTAGCAAAAGCAGGATGAATTTCCCTGCCAATGCTATGACTTCTTAGTTAGTGCTTTCCCGATATCTACCAGGGAAGAACATGCTACCTTTTGAGATTGATTTATTTGCTTTTTGGGTGACAGCAAGAAATGAGATAATATCAAATTAAACTCCTTTGCCGTTGCAACATTTTCTATCACAGGCTTGTGATGGAAAGATCTTGCTTAATTCTTTTTTGACTTCTGTGAAGGTTTTGCTTGAGTAGTTTTTCCAGGTAGTATCTCCAGGTAATGCCAAACAAACCGCAAACGATACTAAAAGCAAACAACGTGGCTTGACTAACATGTATCAGAAGTAGTGTGGCCAGCAGGACTAGGGAAGTGATAGCTTCCCTGAACTTGGCCTCCGGTGAGGCTGCACCTCAAATAAATTCTGTGTTCAGTTTTGGGCACTTGACTACAAAAAGGACATAAAGGTGCTGGAGTGTGCCCAAAGAAAAGCAACAAAACTGGTGAAGGGTCTAGAGATTAAGTCTTATGGGGAGCAGCTCAGAGAGATGGGATTATTTAGCCTGGAGAAAAGGAGGATCTGGAGACCTTATTGCTCTCTTCAACTACCTCAAAGGAGGTTGTAGCAAGGTGGGGGGTCAGTGTCTTCTCCCCGGCAGCAAGCGATAGGACAAGAGGAAATGGCCTCAAGTTGTTCCAGAAGAAGTTTAGCTTGGATATTTGGAAAAATTTCTCCACTGAAAGGGTTGTGAGGCATTGGAAAAGGCTGCCCCATGGAAGTAGTTGCTTCACAATCCATGGAGGTATTCAAAAGACAGATAAAAGTGGTGCTTAGAGATATGGTCAGTAGACTTGGCAGTACTAGGTTAATGGTTGGATGTGATGATCTTGGAGGTCGTTTCCAACCTAAAGGATTCTATGTTTCTATGATTCTGCAACCAAATTTCTTAGAGGGTGACAGAACACAAAGAACAATTCAATTACTAAAATAACTGGTTTGATGTTTTTAGATACTATGTTGATAATCAGGATAATGTTTAATGGACATAAGTGTTATGTGTATTTTGTCTTTCAGGTTCGTATTGAAACTGCTACAACACTGAAGTTAAATATCCTTTTACTAACATAGAAACTTGATTAATTCTAAATTAGATGTTACTGGAAAATAAGCAGCTTTAAACTTACTACTAAAATTTTCACATTATAATTGATATGTATTCATAAAATAATAGCTTACTGTAGTCTTGTGCAATGTGCATTATTTTCCTTAATGGCTTTTTACCTGTTGATGACTTTGAATTCAGAACTGACCAGTTCTTACCGGTAAGAGCATCTATATGGATGTATTCTCATGAGCTGGCATATCCATAGAGAAAAAGCAGGAAAAAACATGTCCTATTTCATTTTAAACGAAGTTATTTAGTAATCAGTGTGTCTGCGTCTGCATTTATTTTTAGTTTTCATAGGGCAAAATGTGAAGATTCATGTTGCTGCCCTTAAGGTTGCTGATGTGCAGTATTCAGACAGACAATTCAAAACCTGGCTATTACAATTTCTTCTTGTGGTGTTTAGTACTTTATATATCACGTGTTACCAGATGCTAAGATTTTTCATGCTCAGACAGTATGTATGCGGTTGTTAGTGAGTAGTTTCCTTCTTGCCCGTTTCAAACAGTACTTCGCAACATTCTGTTGCACATCAGTACTAAACATAGACATGTGGTTAAAATAGTGCATTAAAAACATGGATTTGTTCTCCTATTTTGGTGTTTCTTAATGTGGTCATCATTGCTGGCATAGAATAAACAAAATGCTACTTATAAATGCAGCAAAAATTTATTTTGATACTTAAACGTAGCAGGTATTTGTCCTCATTAGGTTGTGACCTCTGTGTTAACCGTAACTTTGGGGGGAGGAGGAGGGAATGAAATGCAGAGTGTATCTATACTCTAAACATTGGTTAAGATGTTTTTTTAAGTTCAAAATCTAATATTTACCTTCTGATCCAAGAGCTGGAAGACCATGCTTTTGCTTTAACACTAGCAAAGTGTTCCGTCTGGAGCAAAGGTTTTCAGCTTCATAGAATTTTATTTGTGAAATCACATTCATACTACCTGAAACATGAAAATAATCTGTGTTCAGATTGATTACATACTTGAACTGTTACGTAAGAGCGTATCTGAATTATGTTGGTTAGTCTGTGGATATCTAATGTGCATTTTCCCAAATGAAAGAGTAACGTTTTGCACACTTCTATGAAATTTGAAAATCACTTAATCTTTCAGTGTTGTAAGTGTACTGAAAAACTAACAATTCATATTACTGATTGGAAAGGGTTCTTCAGCAAGAGGGTGGTTGAGCATTGTTTGGACAATGCTCTCAAAATTAGGGTTTGATTTTTGGGTGGTACAGTGTGGAGCCAGGAGTTGGAGTAAATGAATGGTGTGGGTTCCTTTTGACTCAGGGTGTTCTATGTTTCTTGGATATTTTTTTCAGTGGTCTAATACCTAGTTCTTTTTTTTCTTTTAGTATCTGGAATCCATGTTTACACTGCTCTTTCAGCTACTTCAGGAAGTAACAGAATGTGACACAAAAATGCATGTTCTTCATGTTCTGTCATGTGTGAATGAGAGAGTCAATGTACAGGTATTTTTTCTTCTAGAATTCAGACAGTGTTAGCTTCATATTAACACCACAGGACTTACTGTTTTGTGCTTTTGCAAAAATAGTAGAAAAATAGCATTGTTTAGTCAACTGGTTGTTGTTAGGGTAGGTGCCTGTATTATTTCCTTTATTTGGTCATCTACTTTTTAGTTTTCATTTATCTTTTTGTGTAATATTGTTCTTGTTCCATGTTCTGGTTTAACACGTCTGGCAGCTAGATACCACACAGCCGTTTGCTCACCCTTCCCCCTCCCTGTCTGGGATGGGGAAGAGAAATGGGAAAGTGAAGCCTGTGAGTTGAGATAGAGACTGTTTATTAAGACAGGAAAATAAAAATAATAATAACAATAATAATAACAATAATGATGATAATAGCATTACATAATTACAATAATGTGTACAAAGCAAGTGATGCACAATGGAATTGCTCACCACCTGCTGACCGATGCCAGCCTAACCCAAGCAGTCTGGCCCTCCCACCCCAGCTAGCCACCCCTATATATTGTTCAGCATGACCCCATATGGTATGGAATACCCCTTTGGCCAGTTTGGTTCAGCTGCTCTGGGTCTGTCCCCTCCCAGCTCTTGCTGTACCCCTATCCTGCCCGTTGGCAGGACAGAGTGGGAAGCTGAAATGTCCTTGGCTTGGTGTAAGCAGTGCTCTGCAACAATTAAAACATCAGAGTGTTATCAGCACTCTTCTCATCCTAAGCCAAGACATAGCACCCTACCAGCTACTAGGAAGAAAATTAACTCTGTTCTAACCGAAATCAGGATATTCCATTACTATAACTTGTTAAATTACTATTTATTTGTGGGATTCACTCACTTTTTGGAGTACAGAATGCATTTCTCTGCTTATTTTAATGCATTTCTTGCAATTTTCATTTTTCCGTTTTGTATTCTAGTTATATCATCTTACATCTGACCTATAACTTTATTAAACCTTATATATTAGACTTTTCTGGGGACAAAATGCTTTATACTCCCAAGGAATTCTCATTGGCATGGGTAAGGGTCAGGATTGCCTGTACAGCACTAGTTAACACAAACTTGGAATTTGAAATGCAGTTACCAACTTCCTGCTAAAGTATAGAGTTTGGTTTAAACTTAAAAGATGATATTTTTTGCAGAAGTAAAAACTAATTGTTGACTGCTTTTGTCTCTTCTGGTTTGCTGTATTACTCTATTAAGGGCAGAGACAGGGCATGCTTTGTAGTTTCTCCAACTTCTACAAGTAATTCTGTGTGAGAGCCAAATGTAGCTCTCTTAATTTTCCTTCATAGGAACAGTCAATGTGATAGCAGATTTATCTGCATTTGTATTTATATCAGCCATGGAAGCAGCAGGAAAAGCGACTTCAGTAAGAATCTTTGAGTCTGTTAAGGTTAATTCATTATTAAGTGCTGTAGGAAAAAAGAAGACTAAAGTTTTAGCCATGTAGAGCATCATAGAGAAAATTAGGTTAGGACAACCATCTGGAGGTACAATGCAAGCTCACAGCATGTCAGAGTTTATTCAGGACCCTCTCCAGCTGAATTTTGAACATCTCTGACAATGGCAATTTTGCAGTCTTTGTTTTGAACTGAATGCTTGGTGTTTTGTAATAACTGTGGATAAAAACTAGCATCTGGCTATTGACTTGTTTCTGGGAGAAAGCAGTTGCTGTGTGGTTTTATTTGTGCTTTCTTTTTAGTAGGGGAGAAGCTTTTCAGATGACACTGTGTGTGTCATCTGAAGGGTTCATATAGGTTTTAGAATTATGTTTAGTGTCCTGTCATGGGCTCTTTCATTCTTGTCATTATCACAGGGTAGATGTAACCCTGTAGTGATTCTGTCTTTCTCCCCAGAGCTGAAAACATTGTTAGTTTGAAAAAGAATTCAGTGGGAAGTGACGATTTTCTTGTTTCCATTTAAAATTTTATACTATTCCTTCTCAAAAAAATGTCTGAGTTTTGATCTACATTGGAACATTTATATCTGAGTTTACTTCGTTTTTCTTGCTTTTTGTACTTTTCACCATTTTGGAAAACTTCTGAAACTTAAAATAATCTTTAGGGATTTATAAATGTTTAATTCTCAAGTCTTAAGCGCAGAAAACAAAACTCTAGCTTGTTAATAGTCCTGCTGTTACAGATGTCAGGAGAACAGGCATACACTTAAAATGTGCAATAGGTAACTTCTTGGTTATTTTGCTTGCAATTGAGTTTGTGTTTTTTTTGCTGAAGTCCTGTTTTTTTGTTTTGTTTCCCAGAAATATGATGATGATAGATGTAACAGCTTCAGATTAGAGTCCTGCTCTGGAAACTTAGTATGTTTGAAAACTTCATATAAAATAGCGTTCAGGAACTACACTGTCTCTAAGGATCCTTTTTCCTGGCACTGCTTCTGGCCTTCTTAAAGGATTCAGCAATTGTGTTGTAGTGAAGACGCATATGATGCAGATATTGAAATGTCTTCAGTTATTAAGTTACCGTTCATGTTCTATTTAGTACTTTAGCTTTATTGTCACCACAAATGTTACCATGTTAGATGTGAAATGTTAGCATGTTGTTTTCAAACCCCTGTGCGGCCAGAAATCACTTCAGTCACAGAGTAAGGAATATGCTGTTTAAGGGAAACCTCTTAAATCTGTCAGAAATCATGTTTGGGGTAAATTAATGGCATTTTTTCACATATTAAGAAATACATTTGTGTTTTGAACTTCAGATACGACCATATGTAGGATGTTTGGTTCAGTATTTACCACTCCTTTGGAAACAGAGCGAGGAGCACAATATGCTGCGGTGTGCCATTCTGACCACTCTAATCCATCTTGTTCAGGTAAGGTGTCAAAAGTACAGAAATGTTGCTGGTGTTTCCTTCACTTTTCTCTTATCAGTCATGTCTGCAGGCTCTCAATGTGTATGTGTGTTTGGGGGGGGGTATAATTTTTTACATATTTATATAGATAAATTTGGATATACTTTACATATTTTGGCTTTAAAGACTATTTTTAAATGCTATTCAGTCTTATAAAAACATAGTGCTATGAATGGAGATAACCACAGCTATTCATTTATATTTATAATATTTAAGTATTCAACTGTTTTGTTTCCAGAGGGTTGTTCAGGAAAAGCAGTTCTTTAGGCACATAAGCTTGCGTTCTGGAGCATTTTAGTTTGGTTTCGTTATCTTGGAATTGAACCTCTTTTGGTGTCTGTAAAACATCTTGTTCTGGCTTCCTTTCTATCCCAGAAGATATTCAGAATGTCAGTCGCTTCAGACTTCAGCAGTGCACGTGCACCTGTTTCCCCACTGTTTCATTCAGCTCTCAAGGATGCAAAATTCCTATTTTGGTTGCAGGCTTTGTGAGGAAAGTGAGCCATTTCTAAATCATAGGCTGAGAAGTAGGCCATCATAACTAGCTTCAGAGCAGTGCCTGTTTTTTTAATTCGGCTTTTAATTCAGGTTATCATCAAATGTTTATCGTTTAAATCCTAACTGTTTGGTTTAATGTCTTTCAAGGATTTTTTTTGGCATTAACTAATTATGGGTCATCTATAGCATTCTGACCCTTCTGTTGCCATTTTTACTGTTGTCTTTTACTATATAATCCATGATACCTGTAATGTGCTCTTACAATAATTTCTGCAACATTATGTAGCACGTGAGAGAAATACTGTTTCTCAGCTTTTATGATGTTCTCTTCTGCTTTGTTCATGTGTTATATGGAGCAGAGATAATAGCAGCTTTGAGTTGCCTGCTTCGTTATATAATTAATTTGCTTCACATATACTTGTTTGAATTTCAAATTTTGATTTTCTTTTGAGAATTCATCCATGCTTATAAGTCTTTTCGAGTATATTTGAGTATTTTGTCTTTCTCAATGTTAGCTTTAAAATGGTATTGTCAAAGCTATTAAAATTTCTTTAAGTATGGTCTGTCACCTTACCTTTATTAATGACTGCAGCTTCTAAGTGCAATAACATAAGTGTAGTAATACTGAGAATAAAGGTAAATACAATGATTCTTAGACCATTTTGTTGTAGATTTTTGTAGACGTTTTTGTAGTTCTGCATGTTGTAGGAAACTTTTCCTGGCCCATAATATATTGGTGGTGTTTATCAACATTAGGTTTCATTTGCACATAGGTCATTTAGTTAATTTTGTATAGTTCCCTTGACAAAGATAGATCTAGGTATAACTAAAAGACAATGATAAGATCTAGGTATAAGTAAATCCTTAAATCTGAAATAAGAAATATCCCTGGTCTTGGCAGGAAAAAAAAAATGCAGTAAGTTAATTAAAAAAAGAATAAAGTGATCTATAACCATATACTGCCTGCAGAATTAATGCTATTAAACACTTCCCTAATATGCATTGTATCCCACAAACCAACCTTCTCTAGTCCATACTGTATCTCCAACTAACTAACTAAATAAATGTAGAATTAGCAAAGATTGTGAAGGGCTTCTGGGATGTAGGGCAGCTTCCATACAGGAAAAGATTAAATATGCAGGCAGTCTTGAACCTGGGGAGAGGCATGACTAAAGGGATATTATTGAAGGTCTATGAAAACATTAACACTGGAATAAAAGTGTAAAAGGAGCTGTTATATGTTACAACTAAAATAAAAGTTATAGTTCTTTTAAAAGGCAGGTTAGTTCATTAAAAAAAATAGTAATAATTCCATAATGCATAAATTGTGGAATTTCTTACAGGCCACCATAGAAGCCAAAACAAAATAAACTCAAAAGAGTTCAGACACATTTATGGAAGGCTCTTTGTTGTTGTTGTTGTTTCTCTTTTAATCAAAATTTATTTAAAAACAGGAATAATAAATTATTCTACAAAACAAAGCCTTAATTGAAAAATATCAGTTTTAAACTCAAGTTTACAAATGTTAGTAATCATATAAAAGCTGCATTCACTTAGCCTTAGTTCTCTCTTGTAGTAGTATTGCAAAATGGCCAGTAGTTTCCATTTTAAGAATTCCAATTTTGTAAAATTAGTTTTAATTTATGTGTAGCTTCAACAATGGTTACCTTGAGCATATTTTTAATTGTTGTTGTTTTTTATTGACTGATGAAGGAAAAATGTATTTTACATCCTTGGGAAGGAAGACATCTTTGCATATGACTCATGGATTACTTTAAAAAAAAAAAAAAATAAAACACAAAACTTTATCATTAGTCTGTGAATCTTTATTTAGGAATAAAATCAAACCCTTCTCCTGTTCTTAGAATGTGTCAAAAGATTTAGGATGTGGTAATGTCCAACCAGTAATTCCTTTCTGATCTTTAGCATAATTTATTTAGCATTTAGTATTTGTTAAAGCTGTGACTTTTTCGATAAATAGAATGACTAGTAAATGTTATTTAGGAATGTGTATTGTTCCTGCAGACCATTGGTAGCTGCTCATTCTCCAAAAGTTTATATAAAGTTTCTCAATACTTGTTGAGAGAAAGCTTGAGTATCAAACTAAGCAGCTTCATGTTGCATGAAATGGAAGCAGGTTCAGTGTTTGATTTCTCAAATGCATGTTTACAGCATATAAATTTCTATTATATAGCATTACAGATCTTTTTCAGTTCTATCCATGAAATGCTTGAGTTAATTTTTTGAAGCATTTTACTTATTTTGTTTTTATTTACTCCTACAGGGCCTGGGAGCAGACAGCAAAAATCTCTACCCTTTTCTACTTCCGGTTATTCAGCTAAGTACAGATGTCTCCCAGCCTCCGCATGTCTATCTTCTGGAAGACGGTTTGGAGTTGTGGTAAGAAAATTCTTTATCAAATTCTAATACTTAATTCTTCTTTTTGTATCTTTGGAAGGAAAAAAAAAAGGGATATAACAAAAGCTTCTTAGATATCTTACCTTGACATCATCTATACTAGATATTTTTGAAGAAGTAATGTTGAAGTGTTGATAAAAGAAACACAGTTGAAAGTGACTGCTTGAGTGGGAACTCCTTTTTGAGGCAGTTCGTAGAAACATATGGTTTTGTTTAGATAATAAACTGCAAGACAAAGTCTAGAATCTCTTTAGTGTGTATGCTGAACTAACAATTTGACATGCTTGACTTGAGCACAATAACCCACTGATTCTCAGAGCTGGTTGCTGGAAGAGATGGTGTGTTTTAAAAGAATAAAATTGAGAAGTTATCTTTCAAGTGTCATGCTATCTCATGCCATCTGGTGAGTGAACATAAAATAAGAAGTGGCACTGATCTATTTTTAACTGCCTTCTATGAAGGGAGAAAACAACCTTAACCTGAAACAAATTCAACATATTTTTTTTCTATGGGATAGGAATATATTAAAATTGTCTTAAAACAGTGAGAGATTAATTAGATCTAAATTGCAGGTAAGTATCTGTAGTTCAAATGCCTAACCTGAAAATGATCTGTTTTATGTTACAAAGATTTATAATGCCATTGGTAGGGAGGAGCAACTTTAAATTGCAAGATCTTCACAAAATCTAAGACAGGGTTTCAGATCAGAACATTCATATTTTATCTTACCAACCAAAAACATTCTGTGATTTATCAATGCTGATCTTAGGTGGTTGTTCTGATGCCTATGCTGAAGAATGTATATGGTATTTTAAGTTGTTCTAGAGCATCAGAGATACCTGAATGTAGCTGGCAGAAATGTCGGGACTATAAAAACTATTTGAGCTGGTTTCTACCATAGCTCTTGAAGCACTGCAGACCTGGTCTTTACACCATCAATATTCCCACTTCTCTGAGTTCAGCCCAGGATCCCCAAGTCGGATGCTTAAACATCCTCACTGCTCCATTTTTGAGGTTTTGTTAGTTTATTGTTGTGTTTGTTTTTTTTTTTAAACCAACAACCCTCCCACCTGTAAAACAAAAACCACCAGTAGCATATCTTTGTTTTACTACCTTAGCAAAACCGATGACTCCACTAATGTGTATTTTCTTTTCTCAGAAAGAGCAGTCAGGCATTAGAATGGGTTGCCCAGGGAAGTGCTGGAGTCAACACCCCTGGGAGTGTTTAAGGAAAGGGTGGATGTGGTGCTTAGGGACATGGTGTAGTAGGGCAATGGTTAGACTGGATGATCTTGGAGGTCTTTTCCAACCCTAATGATTCTTTGATCCTTTATATTGTAAAGGACTGATAATGGACTTCAAATATGCTTCAAGCAATTGTTACGTGGTTTTCATGGGTCATGTACATATTTACTTCAGGTTGCAATGCTTTATATCTGTCAAAACAATTAGTCAATGTTACCCATAAATCATTTGAATTATTTCATCTAATCTATTCTTAGGTTAGTGACGTTGGAGAATAGTCCTTGTCTTACACCTGAGCTCCTGAGAATATTTCAGAACATGTCTGCCCTTCTTGGTGAGCCTTTTACTAATAAAACTTCAGTTTGCTTTTTTTTAACTTCCTGTATTGTTACTGAAAATATAACAACAAATTTGCTGAGTTTTACTGGCGTGGGTTATATATTTGCCTGTTCTGCTTAAGACCATGATGATGATTTCCAGTTTCAAGAATTGAATTTTCCATTATTAGCTTTTCCATTATTTAGTCAATAATTACATAGGAGGTTTTCAAACTCTCTAAATGTTTAAAAGTGTATTGGACAAGCAACACTGAAATTAAAGGCAGTAGTTTTGCCTGAGTTGTTGCCAAATATAAACTTAATAATGAGAATTAAGGTTCAGATTTTTTTTCTTTGCGAATAAATGCGGTATAAAAATTTTGCCTTTCAATTTCATTATATAAATATTTTTGATTAATCTTTAGTTGTGCTTTTTTAGGCTGTGGAGCTCATGTAGCAAATATATATATTTTTAAAAGGAATGTTTTTATAAGATTACAGTAGCTGGCTTTCTTCTTATAGAGTGATTTTTGGCTCTTAATATTTTATTCTGACTGAAGGTCAGTAGAAGGTTGCAACACAGTGGGTAGGCAGAAGATAATTCCTTCTGTTACAGTGTTGCTTTAAGTACACTAGGTCTCTAATGACAACTGTGCTCAGGAAAGCTGTATTTTGTACTGGTTTTAGTATTTATCTCCAGATACACCTTTTAGTTTCTGTAGCTGCCCAATACTTTCTCTTCACTCATCTACAAACATTCCCTTTCTCCTCCTTGTTCTTTGTTAGTAGTAGGTAGTCTGCTCTGGGAAACTCACAATATACAAGTGGCCATGATTTTTATGGGTGTATCACACTACCACTCTACTTGTGTTAAGTTCAGAAATGGGCTGTGTTTATGCTTTCCTTACATTTTCTGCTTCTGTTTTCTGCCTAGTTTTCGAGCAATAAGTTCCATGGAAGTGATAGGGATGAATGGAAACCATGGCACACACTTCAGACAAAATGTAGATGTATTACGAAATCATAGAATCAGATAGTGGCTGGCTTTCTGGGCTGCAAGAAGACATTGCTGGCTCATGTTGAGTTCCTCATCAACCAGAACCCCCAAGTCTTTCTCCTCAGGACTGCTGTCAATCCATTCTCTGTCCAGGTGTATTTGTACCTGGAATTTCCCTGACCAGTGTGCGAGACCTTGCACTTTTGGTGTTGACCTACTTCTCACGTTTGTCAAGGTCCCTCTGAATGGCATGTGTTTCCTCCAACATGTTGACTGCAGAGCTCGGTGCTGTTGGCAAGCTTGGTGAGGGTGTGCTCAGTCCCACTGTCAATGTTGCTGACAAAGATGTTAAACAGAGACAGTCCCAATACTGACCCCTGAGGAACAACACTTGTCAGTCATCTTTATTTGGACACTGAGCCATTCACTGCAACTCTTTGAATGCAGCCACTCAGCCAAATCCTTATTGGAGTGGTCCACCTGCCAAATCCATGTGTCTCCAATTTAGAGAGAAGGTTGTTGTGTGGGACAGTCTCAAGTGCTTTGCACAAGTCCAGGCAGAGGACTTGTCAGTTGCTCTTCCCTATCTACCAAAGCTATAACCCCATTGTAGAAGGCCAGCAAATTTGTCAGGCATATGTGCCCTTAGTGAAGCCATGGTGGCTGTCACCAGTCACCACTGTATTTTCCATGTGCCTTAGCGCAGTTTGCAGGAGGATGTGCTCCATGATGTTGCCTGGCACAGAGGTGAGACTGACTGGCCTCTAGTTCCCCAGTTGTCTTTTTTTCCCATTAAAAAAAGATGTTATGTTTCCCCTCTTCCAACCAGTGGAAACTTCACCAGGTTTCTGTGACTTCTCAAACATGATTGAGAGTGGCTTAGAAACTTCATTCACCAATTTCTTTAGGCTTCTTGGGTGTATCTCATTAGGTCCTGTGCAATTGTGTACTTTCAGGTTCCTTACACGGTCTTAGACCTGATCCTTTCCTACAGTAGTCAGTCCTTTATTCCCCCAGTCCCCGCCTTTACCTTCTGTGACTTGGGTGGTGTGCCTAGAGCACTTCCTGGTGAAGACGGAGGCAAAACAGTAATTGAGTACCTCAGCCTTCTCAATTTCATGTGTAACCAGGACTCCCATTTTCTTCTTGAGAGCACCTGTGTTTTCCCTAATCTTCCTTTTATGAAGGATGTACTTGTAGAAGTTCTTGTTGTTGCCCTTGACATCCCTGGCCATATTCAATTCTACCTGGGCTTTAGCTATCCTAACTTGACCCCTGGCTGCTCAGACAGTGTCTCTGTATTTGTCCCAGGTTACCCATCCTTGCTTCTACCATCCATAGGTTTTCTTCTTGTGTTTGAGTTTGACCAGGAGCTCCTTCATCCATGCCGGCCTCCTGGTGATTTTGCCTCACATCCCCTGTGTTGGGATGCATCGTTCTTGAGCTTGGAGGTGATTGCTGCAGACAAGGCTGCCTTTGAGCTTCACATTCCCCACAACCCCCTCCTTGTTCATGAGGCCCTGGAGAATGAGGTCTATCTTCTAAGCTTGTAACAACTTGTTTTATTTTTTAATGAATCCTGGAGAAGAGCGAGACACTCCTTTGGAAAAAATATACATTCCTCAAAGGAACATTTCTTATTTTTATTAAAGTTAGTGAATGATACTGACAGCATAAATACTAAATATAAGCTAGGCAAGTTTTACTTAAGGTGAGGCTTCAGACATGCTTCTGTCAATTTTTCCTACATCAGAGATGGAGTTGAGTGGTGAAAATACAATTGCACTTGCAATATGTAATCATAAACTGATTTCCTTGTATAGCCTTGTGGAACTAGTTTACTTCTTGATCATTTTTCTGACAAACTTTTGTTTTCTGAGTGCCTTTTCAGTCAAAAAAACTATGATTTCTATAATCCAAAATAGTATATGTTTTCCAGAAAGCAGAAACCATTCTGATGCATATTTTGCATGCAATTCAGTTTTTTGTTACATCTGGCTGGACTGCTTCCACATATAAACATGGCAATGCGATACTGAAATAGTGCTTAAATTTAAAGTTAGTGCTAAATTTATTTTCAAGTTATGTTGTTATAAAAACTGCAATATTTCTAGTATGCCTTAGGCACCTGCTTTTTCAATACATTGTACTTGTAAAAGGGATCCTCCACTTAAATCCAATGCAACAACACCGTTAAAGCTGCAGCCACCTGAAGAAGAAAATATGTTAATCAGAAATGACTGTCCAAGTTAGTTAAACTACTGCTCAGTCTTAATTCTATTGTAGTTTCTCCAGTAGATAGTGGCAGTAATGATATGAAACTTCCAACATTTAAGAAAAACACTCCTTTACCCATCCTTCCCACCATGGTGATGTAACTGGCAAGTTTTATTTTCACTTGGACAGATGCAGAAACCCATTTGACTTTTGAGATCCTCAAATTCTTAATCTCAAGATCCTGATGTCGTATGTGCCCTAACTTTCTGAGGTAAAATACATGAAAAAAGTGCACTTGAGTCTGGTTCTCATTCAGTCTCAAGTTTCCAAAGTGGAAGCTGTAAAGAAAATCTGGTGAAAGGGGGGTCATAAGTAGATGATTGGTTTGCATATGTCTTTCAGAGCTGGCAGGGACCTATCTTCAAGGCACTCCACAAAATTATTTTGTTGGAAATACGGTATAAGGAATATGAACCTTCTGACCTTCAGTTTCTGAATTTGTTCTTACTGAATGGAATTACTCTAATACACAAGTAATATAATTGTGTTTCTGCTGTGATTAACTAACTACTCTGTCAGTGACTGTGTTCTTCTGAAAAAGTGTGCTATTAGAGGTCAAGATGGTTGAACTAGAAGAGCTGGAAGGAAAAGAAAGGAGGAAAGTTCTTAAATAAGATTTTTTGGACGTCAGAGAGAGGCAGCATACTCTGTCCTGCTGAGAATGAGAAAGTGGTTATGGGAGAAGCCTTTATGCTAGAGAAGAGAAGTTCCGTAGGCATTTTGTTTTCTTATTTCATCTTCTTCACTTCCAGATAATGATTTTTAAGACTTGTTATTAATGGTAACTCTCATAGAGGTACTATATTCATGTATGCATAGGTGACAAACTACTATGGGAATCGAACTGTATATGTAATAGTGCAGCTTTGATAACTCTCACCCAAAGGCACCGTGGAAAATAGTGTTGATGACCATTTGTATGTAAGCATATGATTAAGGAGGCATAAAAAACAGGCTGACAATTGTAGATCGTATATTGTTGAGTTCGTTGGCTTTTCACAGTGTTGTAGCTTTTGCTTTGAACTAACTGCTTTCGTGGATGAGGTCCTGCGCTTACATGGTTGTGACTGTATACCATATTCTTTAGAGAAGTGGTATAAAATTGAATGAAATACATTTTGAACAAATTGTCAGGTAGTTTTTGAAGTGCGCTATGAATATCACTTAACTGGAACATGTTGCTGTGCTTTGTTTTCTGTTGATGAATTCATATCTAGATGATTGCAAAAGAATGTCACTTGTTGCACAATTCTTATTAAGTGCTCTTATGATGCTTACCAAGATTTGTCTATGATTACTTCCTGGCCCATCAGTAGCACCTGGCAAACATGAACTTTGAAGATACCCCTACTACTTCCTCTTATGCTTTCTCTGCTGGAGATAATCTTTACTGATAACAGTACCTTCAGGGTCCTTTGACTTCAATTCCGAACTTAAATTTACAGCGTAAAGAAGCAATTGTTCACCTTTGCTTCTCTTAGATCTTTTGGGAGAATTTTTATGAGACATATATTCATGTGCCTGTTGGCAAGCTGTTCCAGTGCCTGATACATAAAAATTAGTTTGGGATTTAGATTTTTGTTTGAGTGTTTTATATATTCCTACTGCGTTTTTCATCGTTTGAACATCTCTTTTTCATGGCCATGTCACAGGCTTGTGGCCTATATCAACGTAAGTATATGTCAAACATCTCTTTTACAGTCAACTTCAAGGGGAAAAAATTAAAAAAAGTTTCTGATTTTTAACTAGTTCCAATGTAATATATAGCTTTTCATTTTCAGATAAATCTGAAAGAGCTTTTCTTATGTTGGAACTGGATGTGAGTGGTACAAATCAATTAGATTTGCTTCTTAAAGTAATCAGTGCTGTCGTTAAATCTTAAAGATATAGGAATAGAATGTTATATTTGATAAGAGTAATTTCACTTGTATAGCTGACCTTCCTTCAAACAGCATAGTACTATCACTGATGTATAATAATAATTCACAGCATAATTGTAATATTTAATTTTCATTTCTGCACTGTTAATATTTAAATTCTGAAGAAATATAATTGCCCTACAGAGGGGTTGCAGCAGATTCTCTTAGTGCAGCAGATTGAATAATGTGGAATGGAGGAATATATTCTCTGTGGATGAATGTAATTCTGCAGCAAGACTGCTTAAAATTACAGCTGAATCTGATACAATTTCAGGTTGGGGTATGTCAGAGTCAAAACATACCTGCTTTAAGAAGCATCAGGTTTAACATGAAAAATGCTTTTAGAAAACACTGATCTTTATGCACAGATGACCAATTAAATTTTGTAGTTTGTCTTAACTGTTTTTTATTTCTGGCAAGAAATAATTTTGCTTGTAATTTTGCTAGTTGATTTTTATTATCTTTCTATCAGCTATCAAAAGCTCAGTAGTATTTCATGTTTAGGTGACCATTTATTTATTTGTCTACTGCATCAGTATCTGAAACTTAATGTATGGTTATATTCAATAAAAAAAATAATCTGCAGGCTTCTAAGAAGAATGCAAGAACTTCAGGGAAAAAAAAACAAGTGCAGTACTAGTAGTATCATAGAATAGTTTTCAGTTGAAAGGAAGGTTGATAATGACTTGGTTCCAGCTCCCCTGCCATTGGTGGGGGACTGCCTACTCCCCCCCCCCCCCCCCAGATGGGATTGCTCAAAGCCCCAGCCAACCTGGTCTTGAACACTTCGAGGGATGTGGCATCTACAGCTTCTCTGGGCAACCTCTTCCAGTGCCTCACCATCCTCATAATAAAGACTTTCTTCTGAATGTCTAATCTAAATTTTCCGTCCTTTAGTTTAAAACCATTACTCCTTGTCCTGTTGCTACACTCCCTGACAGAGTCCATCTACAACATTCTTGCAGGCCCTCTTTGAGTACTGGAAGTACATCCCCAACATTCTTTGAGTACTGGAAGGTCTCCCCAGATATTTCTGTTCTCTAGGCTGAACAGCCATAAATTTCTTAGCCTTTTTTTTGTAGGAGAGGTGCTCTAGCCATCTGATCATCTTTATGGCCCTTCTCTGGACTCACTCCAACAGGTCCATGTTTTTCGTATGCTGGGGTCCCCACAGCTTAGCACAGTACTCCAAGTAGGGTTTCATGAGTGGAATAGAGGGGGACTACAAAATATGGTAATAAAGTTAATATATCAGAATCTTTTGATGAGATTATTGGATGGATGACTTGAAAGTCCATCTCTTTTCAAGTAATGATATTTAAATATCTAAAATGAGTGATAATAAGGCATGACCTGTACAATCACTGAGATATTTAAGTAATCATGCATTCAAAGCTCTTCAAGGGCTATGTCATATAACAGAAACTTTAATGATCTTTATAATGAGAAGGGAAAGAAGGAACTGTTCAAACTCTCTCGAAGTTTCCAGATATTGCAATAGAAAACCGGCCATAGTTTCTGTCTTGGAAAATTATCTGTAGTTTTTTCTTTATAAGCATCACTAGGTGTAAGCCCCACTTTCATAGAGACTGCATGCATTTAAGCCATGGAACACATACCATATTTTAGCCAACTCCTGGAGTTTGTTTAATCTGATAAGGATTATTTTTAGTCTGTGTATCAGACGCTCCCTGAGAATGTGCCTTTTTACCTCTTTCTTCAGATTTTATCTGTATGCCATCTATTAGATCTGTGTGCTTTACTTAACTGAAGTAGTCATGGTATGGCCTATAGCTCAGCTTGTTTCAGTCTAGAAGCTCAATGCAATTTGATATGGCTCATGGGTCAGACAAGCAGACTTGAAATCTTTATTTCGCTCCTTTGATGCAACAGTTACTGAATCAAATAGGAAAGAGATGATGTATCAGAAAGTGCAGGACCCTCATAAGTTTTGTTTGTTCTGTCTTCAGTAGCTTCTTAGTGTATTATTACATCCAAAAGTACTTTTTTTTTTTTCTTGATTAGAATTAGCTTTTGGGTTTATAGGATTTCTTGTGCTTCCATATGAGAACATGTTAGCTGAACCCAGTAACCTAGCAGGGAAATAGATTCAGTACCATTCAAATTCTAACTACTTTTTTTTTTCCTATCTGTTGGCCTTTGGCACATTATTGCTGTATGATGAAAACCAGTTTTAAAAGTGGATTGTTTTGGTTGTATTTCAATTTGGTTATGAGTTTCTGAATTGCATGTTTATTTTTTTTTCCAGAGCTGAGTTCAGAAAACCTCAAAAATTGCTTTAAGATCATCAATGCTTATATTTTCTTATCATCGACTGAATTTTTGCAGGTACATTACCATGATATAATACCTCATAATCCTTATTAAGCACCTTAATTCCCTACTGGCAAGTTATTGTTCTTTTTTTAACAAATGCTGGGAAACACTGGGCACATTAACGTTTATACTTTTGCTCATTTGTGTGTATATAGGAATGTTAAAATCCTAGAATCATAGAATTATGTTGTTTATGGCACGTGGTGAACACTCAATAAAATCAGATTTCTGAAAGATTGAGAATTAATGTTGATCAGGTTAGTAGTTTCCTACCTGAAAAGGTCCTGTGCAGGGCAGTAATCATTACTCTATTGATTCTCCTGCCAGATTAAAATTAGGAGAAGTTCTATCAAGAAATGAACTAGTGATATTATGCTACGATTTAAAATCTTCTCTGTTAAAAATATCACTAATTGTTTTGAAATATATATGTAAACATATAAAGCTCAGTGCAAGCTGGAATATAGGAGGTTCCACTTAAATATGAGACGAAACTTTCTCATGGTGAGGGTGACAGAGCACTGGAACAGGCTGCCCAGGGGGGCTGTGGGGGCTCCTTCTCCAGGGATATTCAAAACCTTCCTGTGTGATGCGATCTAGGTGTTCCTGCTCTGGCAGGGAAATTGGACTGGTTATCTTCAGAGGTCCCTTCCAGTCGCTGACATTCTGTGCTTCTGTTACTTAATTTCAGATGTATGCTGTTGACTTGTGTCGATCATTTTGTGAACTCTTAAAGGACATCACTACTGAAGGTCAAGTTCAAGCTTTAAAGGTAGAGTACAATGAAAATAATGTTCAGCTCCAGACATCAGTATTCTTACTTTCTAGTTCTGTCAAGTTTAAATAACATTTTCAAGTGTGAATATAGAACTTGTAGGAAAAAAAACAGCTGATTTCACACATCTTATTACAGGAGTCAGAGATGTTTTAAACTACATATTTGAAGTGTATGTATTGGGAGCATGTATACATGCACACATGTATTTTCAAAAAAGTATATTTATATATGTATTTTACCAAGAGATGGCTAGTATTGTCCCATATAGAGCACTGTAAAAGATGATTCTATAATAATTAGCTGATGCGCTTGCTGTTCCTGTACAATCTCTGCAATGCTTTAAGTCATGTGATTTCAATATGTTTTTAAGTAAATTTAAGTAAAGTTTGAGTCCTCTTCCTACAGATTCATTTAGATTAAGAGTCTGAGATCTTCTCCACTTAGATTATTATAGAAAGAAAGGTTAGTGTGGGCTTGCACCCTCATGAAAGCAGTTCATTTTGCAGCAAGGTAGCAGCACATTCAAAATGCCAGATGACCAATCACTGTATGGCAAAGATGATGCTATTCTTAGAAAACTATGAGGACACTGAGTTGCAAAACAAAGATTGTTTTGAGTCAAGGTAACTTGATGTAAACCGTGAATATTGGTCACCCAGGGAAGTTGAAGAGAATTTATCAAAGCTTTTCGATTCTAGCTGAATTATAAAATGGAGAAGACAACATAAAAGATACCCACACTTGTAATTACAAATAAGAAGGCAAAACTAAGATGGTTAATAAGTTTTAAAACTTGTCCTATTTGTGTTTTCAGCTTGATTCAGAATTCAAAAAAATATATTTTCCATTATTTGGTTCAAAATGCAACGTAAAGAAATGATTCAACTGTAAAAAATTTCAAAATCATTCAGCACACATCAATAATGTAGATTCATTTTGAGTGTTTCTAATCATTATATGAAAAGAGATAACTACCTAATTGCCATATCTAACAATCCAAATCTGAGATTCATCTGTACCCTGTAAATCGGAATTGATTCCTTTGGTCATACAGTAATTTTACTTCTCAGTATTCAATACCAGTAAGAATAATAATCAAGAGTTCAAGTTTTGTAACTGGCAAGATAAGGCTGAAGTGATGAGACTACATATATACATTCATTATAAAAAGTCTTTGTGATTTTATTATTAAATAAGCACAAAGCATCAAAATTTACTTTTTCCTGCATTTCTGTACAAATAGTAGAATTTAATAGCTCTTGGACCTGTATTTGCTAAATACTGAATGTATATACTCTTTATCATGTACATATTCTATATCACATTGTTTTGTATAGCACACTTTTTTGTACTGTGACATCATGTTCAGCCCATCTTTGCATTTGTCGTAAGTTGCTTAGTAGTAGCAACAGCTGCTTAGATGGAATTACTGGATGTTTTTTAAATTATTAAAAAAAAAAAAAAAACACAAACTATTTCCACACAAACTTCAAATGGTATTATGCAAGAGACCTTGCAAAATTTGTAAGCATTTGAAATATTGTATCTGACCTTTCAAATATTCCTTTTGAGGAGTTTCAGGAGGAAATAAAGTTACAATAAGAACTTTAGTAGTAATACAGGATCATATACTATACAGAATAGTAACTGAAGTTTTACTACTTACATTTTCAGTGGCAGTACTTACTAGGAACTTTGTATTGCTTATGAAGTCCAGTTCATTATAAACACAACAGAGGCAAAAATTAAAATCTCACCTACCTCTTTGGGTTGCACAACTACTTGCAGAAAGAATCTGTGGACAGGGAAACAACAGGAGGAGTTAATAGCCCTCCTCTATTTATAATTCCTGCTGCAGGGAGCATAAGGACTCTATCTCTGTAGTTTAAAATGTTAATACCTATCCATTGATGGTATTATTTAGAGTCTGTTATTGGGCAAATACATGATATAGCAGCTTTTAATCTGAACCTTAAAATGAAATAACACTAGTAATATGGCATATTTATCCACTTGGCTCCAGTGTGACCTTGCAGTAGCCACAGTTTGTCCACTGTAATTTGAATACCTTCCTAGTATGCCTATCTGATCACAAAGGAATAACTGAAATATCAGTGTAAATATTTGTATTTTAAAAAATAAAGTTTTATAAGGCATCACCATACTGATGTGTTGAACAACAAAAAAAAGATAAATATTGGCAACAAATGTGGGAGTGTTCTGAAATACTGTGTTACATACAAGTTTGGCTTGTTTGAAAATAGGCCTTAGAGCAGTAAATAAAAGCATAAGGTTGAAGAACCTTAATTTGGTTAAGGCTTAAGACAAGTAATAATAAGACAATTTATTACAAGATTGCTGATTACAAGATTGATTCGACTTGATTTTTGAATTATCTGAGATTAAACAATGCGTTTTTTCTGCTGTTTTTATCCAAAGATAAGTAATGCTATTAACAAATCTGTAGAAATAAGGCACACACACAAACACACATGAAAAAGGAAATAAAGGGGAGAGACCTAGTGAACAAAAAGAGTAATTCTGTTATTACTCCAATACTAAGAGTAGCGTATAAAAGAAAAAGGAGAGGAGATCTAAAGCAATCAAAACTGGCTTAAATGGGTTTTCTGTGTGTGTGTATGATGACTGTATTAACGCATGTCTTAAGACAGTTGAAATGATTGCTAAATTATTCTGTCAGTAACAGTGGTTAGTGTCTAAGGAGAATGAGAGGATTACAGAGCATGAGAACTTAGATCATCTGTCTTACAATAACTCATAACTGTCAAATGTGTTAGGTAAATGAATATCTTTTTCTCTTCTGGAGGAGGTTGTATCAAACAAATGTTAATCCTCTTGTCAAAGAAGTTCTGACTTTTGTGGTCACTTTGAAAATTCTTCTGAGATACGGGACTTCAAAAACTCAGATTCTTAATATTTTAACTACTGCTGCATTTAGATTCAGGAGCAATAAAGTTATTGCTTACAAAAATTTACTTCATATAGTTTTAGTCTATAAAGTAAGCCTGCAATAAAGAAAACTCTTCCCCTTTGTGATAAAAGTCCTATTCAACAAGTTTTTGAACATCACTTTATTAAGAAAAACAAACTTGTCTGGTAGTGTTGGCAAATAATGAGTTTTTCTTTGGAGTTTGAATGTTGCCAAGAGAGACTTCTTGGTAACATTCTATCAGTTTAAAACTTCTGTTCTGTTAGCTCAAAAATAGGTTTACAAATAATTAGAAGATACTTTTGTTGCTCTTGGTGGTCTGCACATCAATATCATTGGTGAACATACTACACTGTATTTTAATGATGACAATCTCTATACATCTCCTCGGTCCTTTCATAAGATTACCAGTTTGAGTCTTGGATGGACTTCTACTTCTCTAGGCTGGTAAATGTGTACCTCACTCTCATGAGCAAAGTGGCTTAAGTCACTTACATGTATAGATGAGAAAGGAAAGGCATTTATGACTCTTTCCCTCAGGTGGACTTTGTTCTCCTTGTTGTCAGGTTAACAAATTGGTTCCAGATTTTACACAAGAACTAAACAACTGTATTATTTCAGAGGAGTGCAACAGACTTCCATCTACAGGAAGGAGCCTCTTTGTTGAGATGTCAGCAGCACACTTTTTTGGCTGCTAGCCTCAAAGTATCCACAGAGTTTCATAACCAGCTTGTTGAAATCAGTCTCAGTGCTGTTAATTAATGGTAAAGTCTTTATCTAGTAAAATGCATTTATTAACAATTCTTCTGTGCTGGATCTTTTACTTGGGTCCACATGCAACTGAAAAACAGGTTGTATGCACTACACGTAGCAAATTCCCAATACTTACAACAGAATTAGCAATCTGAATCGTCCCCAGTATCATTTGGTATGCAAATTAGAGACCCATAATACATGTTTTACCTTAGCAGTACATAGTACTTGTTTTCTTTGCAGGAAAAAGATTTTCCTTCTTAGCAAGTAATGTCTGAGTCTTTTCAATTATGTGCTACTCTTGCTGTTTTGTCCTACCATTATTTCTATGCATAACTCAACACCAGTGTTTTTTAAGGACCTGCAGGGTTAGTGTTACAACTGCTTTTCAACTCTAGTGGAAGCAAGGAAAGATTACATACAGTTTATTGCTGCCTGTAGCAATTTCGTCTCTTAAATTTGAAAACTGAAGTCTGGCCAAGTCTCGTATGTAACCAAGCTGTTACAATATACTTTTAGACATGTAGCGTACATTTATGTATCTTTTTCGCAGGAATCTTTCCAATCTTATTTAGCATCCATCTCTTTCTCATTTTCTACTCCATAATCCAAAATTGACCAACTATATCTACTAAATAACCATGACAAGATTTTATGGGAAAGCTGGCGACCTCATTTATCAAACTTGCCACTTTGTGGCTTCAATCAAACTTGCCGACATCAAAATTCACTGTAAATAAGCAATATTAACATAATCTCTTTGGGGGGAGGATGTATTGTATAGGAAATGCAAGATTATAATTTCTCAAACCATTTTTCTCTTTTGTGCTTTTTTCTTTAAAAGCCTTAATTTAAATACTTGATCATATCCAGTTGCAAACTTTATGAAGTAATCCTGCATGCATTATAGCTAGTTTTGACTCTTGAGCTTAATCTCCAAGAGCAAGCATCTATTTAAACGAAGCTGTTGGCCATCCACTAAAAGGGAGGAGCTGAAACACAGTTCTTGCTTAATTTCTCAAATCATTAAATTTACTGTTACATATCTCATGAAATAAAAAGACATAACTCTTGAGTGCAAGTATTTAATCGTTTTATTTATTAAAGAGAAATTCCTTTAAAGTGGCTTGACTTCTCATGTCAGTTTGCCGTGTGAGAATGAAAGCAGGTCAGGTTTGCAGAGCACTTAACTAGAACATACTTTCAACAGTCCTGGGTTTTGTTAATGGTAAATATCGTACCAGAGTTTTATTTATAGATAGCTATATGTAGTTTTAAAGTTTCAATTATGGTTTTTAAATGTATTTATTGTCTAATTTTATTTTGTTCTTAAGGTTGTGGAAAATGTCCTGAAAGTAAATCCTGTTTTGGGTCCTCAAATGTTTCAGCCCCTTCTGCCATCAGTATTCAAGGGGATTATAGATGGGGAGGTAAGAGTTTTTCTTTTTGTCCTCTCTACTTTTCCTTTTGAACAGGAAAGTACCTTCAGTTGTCTGGCCCAGTTCTCTCGTGTTGGTATTTCTCTCTTTTTCTCTAGTTTTAAGTCCATCTGATAGCTCTTCGACAGCTATTTTCAAAGTATGTAGTAAAAATGGTAGCACAAGCGTTAAATCTATTCATCACTTATTTTGTCGTCTAATGTTCATTATAATAAAATACCACAAGTTTTATTATTCTATTCCTTCACCTTTAACACTGAAAATTTGCTATGACTGCACTGGTAGCACTTAAATGCTTTGTAGGTATTAGGGCTTTTTGGTGTGCCTTTTTTGTGATATACTACTCTTTTTTCAGTGTACATGCATCAGAGAAAAGCAAGCTGGAATGTAGGGAGAAGAGTGACTTGACCTCTTTTTTTTTTTTTCTAATTGACATAACTAATATGAAGAGCTGAAGAATGTGAGAATGATTTATGTAAGGTGGAAGCAAGTTTCATATTTTGTTTACTTAAATGTCTTTGTTTTCTCTGTGCCTTCAACAAATTTCTATGTTGGACAGAAAAGAGTAAAATCAAATATGCTTTAACCAAGTACTGATAGTAGGAGGAAAAGGTACTTTTACTGGCAGAACTGGTGAAGTTCTCTCTGCTTGTGACCTCTTTGATCAAAACATCTCCTTTTTTATCAATATTTGACTTGTACTGTGATTAAGTTAAATAACACATGTCCAAGATTAGACTAAGTAATATTGCTTAATAGTTTTATTTTTGCAGTACAAAAAAAAAAAAAAAGACTTTGAACAGGTATTAATGTGTTAACATTTTCAGGTAAATGTTGGAGTTCTGTTTTTCAAGTAGGCAGTTCTGCAAGATACATTATTAGATGTTGGATTTATCTGTAGCTTCTTTTAAAATGAAAAGCGGTGTCAAGAGTTGGACTTGATGATCCTTAAGGGTCCCTTCCAACTCAGGATATTCTATGATTCTATGAAAATATAAGATAATAAACTAAGGTGTTTACTGTATCCAGTTAATTTTGAGACACTTGCAGACTAGATTTTGGCAAATGCATATAGGTTATCTCAGAGCAGTAAGTAACAACTTCAGAAATACTAGTTGTGTTTATTGTTACTAAAACTTGAAATACTATTTTGTAACCATAATCAATATTAAGAGTAACTTTTTTTAACAATGAAGTATATTGCTTATTTTCAAGCTGCTGACATTTAAATATATATGGTGAAATTGTTTTGCTTGTTGTCATGGCTGTTTGAGAGTAACAGACCACGGATTGCCATGTTTCTCACTTTGTAATTGTCAGTATACTCTTTGGTAACAATTGCTCAATATTGTGTTCTAGGGACATTTAAAATTATAATTTAATAAAATACATAAAGGATGCATGTAAATATTTTCCGTGCATTTCTGTGCTGTATGTTAAGTATTTTTAACACATGATTGACCCAAATATTCTTTGTTCTGATTTACTTTTGTTTCAGAGATATCCAATGTTGATGTCTACTTATCTGGGTGTCATGGGTAGAGTTCTACTACAAAATACAAGTTTTTTTTCATTACTTTTGAACCAGATGGCATGTGAATTGGGTCAGGAGGTAAGGATGTTTGTCTTGGTATTTCAACAGGATTTCATGTGGAAATCTCGCATTCTTCTGACGCTTCTTCCTCCCCAGTACAAGCATGTTCCCTTTCTCCTGCTTTGTTCCTTCTCCTGAGCTCCTTCACCAAGTTTTGTGTGTTCCCTCAATTTTCTTAAAACATCTCAAGAAATTTTATACAATCTCTAGATTTTCTTCTTGCTGTATTCCGCTATGATCTTTATAAGCCCTCTTAGTTTGCATGATGCTTCAGGGTGAGAGTTGCTTTCCTTGTTGCACCTTGATGGTTTTGTACCAGGGACAATGGTTTTAATTGTTCACCATTGATTCACCAGCACATTGAGCTGGTTCAATGTGCTCAGTTTTCAATTATGAGGTTATTGAGGCTCCTTTGCTACAAGTGTTTTGCTATGTCTTGAAGAGGAATTTAATAATTTTCTTCAGGTGTAAACAGAAAAAGACAAGTCTCTGCCACCAGTGAAAGTTTTTTTTAAGAGTAAATTCACATGGCTTACATGTGCTAAGATTCTCGTATGAAAACTGAGTAATTCAGTGTTCCGAATCTGTGCTCTCTGTCTGTGAACTAAATACATTTGTAATTTCAAGGATACAATGGTAACCGTGGTTCAAGGCCTGGAAGCACAATCAATTAATGATTTTAAAGGGGGGGGGGGATGTGGAGAGACATGGAAAAATAAAAATACACCACTTGCTTCAACTTCTGTCACATTTATGTAACTGTTTCCCATTGCAGTTGGACCAAATTCTTGGTAGCATGATTGAAATGTGGGTTGATCGCATGGATAACATCACTCAGCCAGAGAGAAGAAAGCTGTCTGCTCTGGCATTACTTTCACTTCTACCATCGTTGAACGGGTGAGAGAATTCAAGATGCATTAAAATAGCTCTTCAGAGCCCCTTAAGATAGTTTGTAAGACCTTTCACAGAATCACAGAATTTCTAGGTTGGAAGAGACCTCAAGATCATCGAGTCCAACCTCTAACCTAACACTAACAGTCCCCACTAAACCATATCCCTAAGCTCTACATCTAAACGTCTTTTAAAGACCTCCAGGGATGGTGACTCCACCACCTCCCTGGGCAGCCTGTTCCAGTGTCTAACAACCCTTTCGGTAAAGAAGTTCTTCCTAACATCTAACCTAAAACTCCCCTGGCGCAACTTGAGCAATATTCAAATATGAGTAGTTTTATTGCATCTTTATTTAGGTCTAAAGAAGCTTGAAAAGATAAAATTTTGATGCTACGTTATATTAATCTTTTCATTGGATTCGTAGTGATAAAGCAGTAAGTTTTTTTTAGCTTCTTTGAAAATGTCATTCAGCAAAAGTGAGGAAACTACGTTTTTTTTTTTTTTACCATAATTTATAGTGTACATTCTCATATTAGTATCGGGTTAGCTGCTGCTCTCATATGTGGTTCTTTGAGTTAGCTCATTAATCTTTTTATGTCCCTTCTAGGGAATAATGTTTGTTCAGTCTTGTTTCAGGTTGAGGATAGTTCTTAATATTCATCCTGTTTTTCTACTTAATGACATTCAGTGGAAGAGTAACTGTGGAAAAACTGTGGAACAGATTTTTCCCTGTACGGCTATCAGCTTGTAGTTTTGCCCTTTCTCTGACCATGGCAATTGGTGGATAAAAGCACAAAAAAGAGTTCTTAATGAAAAGTCTGAATAGAGTTACTCTTTTAAATTGTCACTACAGGGATTGATTTGTAATACATGTTTAGATGAGAGCTCAGGTCATATGTACCCTCAGTATTCTTGTTTGCTTTGAAAGTCAGGAATGCAGTATTACATGAGTTAACGTTTGGTCTGGTAGATTCCTTGAAAAGTCTGAAGTATTTTCCAACGATAATTTAGATGTTGCTTACAAATCCTAAAGCTATGTTAATGTTTGTAAATCTGTAGAGTATGTAACTAGTACCTAAAAATCAAGGAACTCTTATACATGTAACTTAAAGGTTTCATTTCTTTTAGTGTGCACAGAAGCTTTCATTTTTTTTCCCCAGATCGTCAGGACAGATATTTAGTCAAAGGTGAACCAAGCAGCTGCTTTGAGAAAGCTTTTGTTCTTTTCAGCAAACATAAGTGTTGAAACTTACGAGTGTATTTGAAACATTCTTAGATGTGCTAGCTAAAACTTAAGTTGCTGAAGAACATGCCTGTCTTCCTGTGAAGTTTCTTGTAAAGAGAGGAAGGAAAAAACTTGCTTTAGATAACCTTGTTATTTTGAACTACCTTCAGCTGTTCCAAATTTCCTGCTGCAAGAGCAAATTATTTTTGGCAGTCCTCAATGCAAAAAAACTTCTGCTAATGACAGCTTTAGTTTTCAGATATTCAAATTACTTAAGAACACCCCCCCCCACCCCCCAAAAAAAAAAAAAGCTTATCTTCAGTGGGCATATATTTATAAAGGCTACAAAAATTTTACTGTACAACTATTAGACTGCCAAAGCCAAACATACCTTCAGACTGAATATGTGAAATCGATTCTGTCAAGCACTTGTTCCTTCTGCCTAACAGTGTGAGTCACTGTTTTTGGCATTTCATAGACATTTTATTACATATGCTTGCTGCATCTCACATCTGAAACTCCTGTTTAAGAAATGTTCCTTTGCAAGCCAATTTGCAGAGTTCAGCAAAAATATATTAAACTACTGTATTTAAACAGGGTACTTTAATTCTTACAAACAGCCTTTTCAAGAAAAGCTATGTAATTTTGCCTTTTGAATTACCTCTCCAAACAGATTACTGATTAGACATTTCTTTGGATTTCCTAAGCCAGTTCAAGATTTCTCAGCTGCTAAGGCTGAACAGGATTTTTGTCTCCTGAGGATGGCAGTGAGGCAGACTTGCTCAGGAAAGCCATGTATACGTTTCTGCTTGTTGCCGAGCAGGTTTCTACCCTCAGCTCACTTCCATAATGGATACTGCTAGTAGGTTTCAGGATTCCGCTATAGAGAAAATAGGTATCTGTACTGCATCTAGCATTAATAAAGGATTTTAGAGTGGATATGATGGAAATTATTACAGTGCAGTTGTAGGTCTCAGTGCTTCTCAGGCCAATTTGTTGGCCTAAGCAAGTTATGAACTGTGACTTTATAACCCCAACTATAGCTGTCTTGTTAGTAATATCATTATATGGAATGACAGATCTTTAGTAGCGACAGTACCACTGCATTTTATCATGTATGCATATGGGCCTTCAATCCAGCATCCTGTTTATCTTCTACTCACAGCTGCACATTGTGTTAGTCTTTAGAAGTTCATATTAAAAATATATATATACTAAAAAGAACAATAACTGTTTCTTTCCTGAGTAGTGTTGCAGCACCTTTTCACTTTGCAGTAATTTCCTGGTTTTACTCATTTGTTTTTTTTGTGTAAACTAAATGTTACTTAATTATCTGCATTTGCTGTCTTGAATCTGGGCACTCAAATTGTTAGTGTGCATTGAGTGACTGATACATGTATCCATATTGTTTTCCACATTTTATACTTGTACTGTCTTGTCACTCATATCTCCACATTCACTTTTTGCCTTTATTAAAAGCTCTTGGTACTTCATAAAAATTGAACCTTTTTTTCACTAAATACAAACCGTTTTTTAAAGGATTTTTGTCTTTAAGCTGATGTGAATAACAGTAGGGTCTAGCAACAAGATTTAGGCGATAGGGATACATTTGCAGAATAGTCTTGTTTCCATGTACAACACCTGGGGGGGAAATGCACATAGACACACAACAGCTAGAAAATTGAGGTGTGCTTTTTGTTTATTTTGTTTTAACACAAAAAGAATCAAAAGTTTGGAGGAGGAGAATCATGAGCAGGGTACGAGACATGAAAGACGACAGCAGCCTGGAGTCCTGAGGATGAGTACATTCACAGATGTCATAAGTTCTTGGTCAGGTTTAGTCAAATTCTTGGTCAGGTTTAGTTTCTTGTAGAGCAGATATAATTCAGTTTGATTAAATGTCCCCTTGGTCCCTACAACAGTGCCTAGTGATAATGGTCAGGAGCAGCAGCGTAAGTTTTCTTCAGGCCATTGTGGAAATGAGGTGGGCCCCCACCACTGTCATAGGTGCTACATCAGCAGTCTTTGCATTTCCCCAGACCGAAGTGGCTAAAATTGTACATCTTTCCCTTCTCATACCTATATAGCTCTGGAAATAATCAGTTTGCTAACTGTGCTTTTGTATTTTTTTTATAGTATCAGTATCAGAATGTTTTGAAATGTCCTTTTTTTGGGAATTTATACTTAGCACAGTAGTGTTGTTTTTTAAATTCTTCTGGTTACTATCTGTCTATCTTGATAGAACACAACCATTACTGAAAAATGCTAAAAAAATGAAAGGAGTATTTTACTTTCTAATAGGAAATAAACGCATCAATTTGGCAAAATACAGTGCCAGTGATCGATTTAGCTTTATGTACTGCCTAACTGTAAGCATGGTTAACATTTGACACCATGTTGAAAGCTAAGCATTCCTCTTTTGCTGGGAAGTGTGATTATTGCTGTGCCTTTCATTCTTTAAAGTGGGGTTACAAACATTGTTTTTACTGAAAGTCAGTAAATTCTACATCTGGTATGTAATCTAGTTTTGGTAGTCACACAGTCTTGGAGAGTTTCTTTCAAGACTCCTTGATATCTGTTAGATAATGCTGCTTTGGTGTTTGTTACTTGTCCAGCAATGGTATGTTTCTGTGCTCAGATTCTGATGTACTAGTGTATGGAATTTGCGAGATTTCTTTGGCCTGAACTGAGTATTGCTGGTTTTTTTATCACATCATTTTGTCTGGGAGCACACTTCGTTTTACACAGGTGTCTGTTGAACAGAGGTTGTTGCAGATTGTGCTGTCCTATGTAATGCTGCCAGCTTAGACTCTATGGTTTGCTGATACTGAGCAGGAGGCTTGTGAACATCTGGGATTCATAGTCCAGGTTGGATTTTTAAGAGGTCCCAGTCTCTGCTTTCACTGGAGAAAAAAAAAAAAAGTCTTAGAGTATATAGCTCTTATACTCTCTATAGCTCAGAGTAAAATAGCTCTTGAATTTGTTCTTGTTTCATGAAGCTTCTAAGGCCATGCAGGTTTTTGCTAACCTCTGATACTTGTCCTTTCACTGTTTTCTGTGAAAGTGGTTGTAGTTTTTTTAGATCTTAAATAAAAGTCAATGCAAACTTCAACATAGAATTTGCAATGTGATATCCATGAAGAGCTATCTATATAAAATAGAAACATGCTGTACATAAATTATCCAAATCTGAATAGTGACATCTGTAACCTTATTAATATTGATTCCTGATGAGCGTTTTCAAGTGGAGAGCAATTGTTGTGATTACTCTGTCAATTTAAACAGTAGTCTGGTACTACAGTTGAATTTCTTTTTCAAAATTCTCATGATGCTGTGTAGGGAAAGATGTGTTGATTTCATATAACTGATGTTCATATTCATATCAGTTTGGGAAGGTTACTAGAAAAAAAATGGCAACAGAACCAATGGTAGGAAGTTAAGTCCAAATATTAAAGACTTAAATAATACTAAGGCAATTAATTAAAAGTTAGAATAAGTAGGTAGTAATTTACTAATGAGCTTCTTTGTTCTACTTCTTACTGTTTGTGAGGGTTTTTTAAAAGCTCACCTGTAAAGTGTATTTTGTCTGTTTTTAATTTCTTTCTGCTGTAAATTCTTAAAGTCAGGGCCTTCCAAAAATGGTCAACTAATTGTGGTGCTTGTGAAATATGCTCATTTTTGCTAGACATAACAGTGTAGAGTGGTACAGCTCCAAAACAGCAGAGACTTTACTTTGCTAAGTATGAAATATAAAGCATTTGAATCTCTCCAGTCTCTTTTCTTTTTAGCTTATGGCACTTGAGTAGTATTTCCAGTTTCCAGTGTTCACTCTTTCCCTTTGATTCAAATGTATTTGTCTGGAAAAACTATTGCAAAGAAGAGACTAAGAGCTGAAAAGGTTCTTCAGGTTGCTCTACTTGTATTTAATCTTTGTGTAAATGAATGTCTGCATTTTTTTCATTGTGTATCAAATCTGGTATGTCAGCCAGTGTGATTTCTGCCAATTATAATTGGCATTCAGTGAGTTCAAGCACTTATAGTGTGCAATTATGAATCTTCATTAGATTATTACAGAAGTTTTTCTTTGTCATTTTTTAAAGTTACTTCGTTAGAAATTTAATTTTCCTCTTAAGAAGATGTCTATATGTAATATTAGGAAATAACAAGAAAGAGCCTAATAATGTCATATTCTGCTTTAGGGTAGTTATATATTCCTTCATAAAATCAGAATTTGTTACATAACTAATTTTATCATCTCAATAAAGAAAGAAGAAGGATACACCAAAGCCATTGCCCTTCCTTCCCCAGTTCCTTTTTTATTTTAATGAAAGGTGTGTTCACCTACATAATTAGTATTTGACATCAAAGCATTGACTAGAGGATGCAGATTGGACTTACTGTTTAAACTTCTCTTGTTCAAAAACTCCATTAATTTTTCACCACATCTGAGTTTTTATTATGGGCTGGTCAGGAACATTTCCCATTAGGCCTATAAGGGTTGTTTGCAAAGAGCACCGAGTAATGACAAGGGATTATGTCACTAAATGCAACTGAGCTACTGAAAAATAATAATGATAATAATAATATAAAATAATAATAATAATAAACTGTAGTCATAAGGAATTGACTGCAGCTAGTATCTTGTTTTTGTGTTTGACCTATGTAAATACAGGATTTCAGGAATCTTTCCTAAAACTCTTCTAAATCTATTTCAACCTTAAAATAAAACCTTTTAATTATATAGAAGACAGCAAAAGTTGTTAATGGTTTGTGGCAGGTGCACTCTGTTCCTGCACTTGACATAAGTCTTGTTTAGGCTTCTGAGCCATGGTAGGCCTCGATGGGATCCTTCCTTGCAATTTGGAGTTTCAGAACATGGTAAGGAATCTGAGCTTGACTATGAGTCAGTCACTTTTTCTTATAAATACATAGCAGCTAGAGAAAAGCTAATTTGAGCTCTCTAGGGATTGTGGCTGGCTTAATCTATGTGGTGAGGTTCAGCTGTGGTTCAGGACTGATGTTATGTCACTCCTCCATTGCCAGTGGGCAGCAGGCGTAACGGGTGAGTACGAACAGGCACTCCCTGATTGTGTCTCCAACCCTGATGCGCAGGCTCTGGTCAGTACCAGAGCCATACATTCTGCAAGGTACCAGAGTGGCAGGGTTGGTGGAAAATACTAAAACTGCCTTATCTATAACATAGCCAGGATGATAGTACTGTTAGTCTCACAGTCCTTTAAATAGTAGTCCTGAGTAAAGGGCCCCTTGAGCTCTCCAGGGTCTGCAGGAGGCTGCACTCTTGATCTGCCCCTGAGATGTGTGTGTCTTTATTCTGCTTCTTTGGCTCGCGTGCTTCGTGCGTTTCAGTTTGGATTTTTATAGACAAAGATATTTTGGATGACATTTTGCCTCTTAAGTGAACTCATGCTTCTGATGTGAGATATTTGTGGCTGAAGCTACTTGATTCTCCTGTAATGCCTTTGTGTTTGTCTCTTGTGTTTACTTGTGTTTGGCCATTGATGGGCTTTCTCCTCTTCATTTTGCTAAGCAAGGTGTCTCATGTTAGTGTAAACTGATTTTATAGTTAATCTATTTCTACATTTAATCTCTAAATTTACATCTCTTATTTCATCCTCTTCCCCTTTGAATAAGTCACTGGATTTTACAAGTGTTTAGTCCCTGTGACAGATAAACTGGGGATGTCATGTCCGGTACTTAAGTGAGGGGACTATTTATAGTTCATATTTGCAAAGTCTTTATTTGCACAAGGGACACTGAAGGAAACTAAAGTCATGTACGTAGGATGTGGCTTTTAGACATACATAGAACTGTGCAGATAAGTCTGCTTAAAAAAAAAAAGTGTCCTAACATGAAACTTAACTAAGTGCCTGGATCAAGACTGAAATACAGTGTAATAATATTATTATTGCAAAATACATTAATATGTAAATTATATATGTAATGTAAATGTAATTCACAGCTGTTTAGTACTGTGTTGTGAAGTTCTCATCTCCAAGATTTCCTAGGCTTCCCTGAGCTTTCTGGAGGGGCTTGCCTGGCTGGTATGCCCCAGGTACCATGCCAGGGGTTCAGGCCTTGCCTTCCAGACCTCACTGTTCTACATTTCACAGGACTTTGCTTACATGAGGAGCAATTTTGCTCTGTAGGCAGAGATAGAACAATATAAATGTTGTTTGTTTGTTTAATAGAATGTTTTGTTTTCTGGCTGGGATTTACAGATAAGGCAATAGTACAGTTTTAAATAGGTATGCTTTATAGCTATAACTATCTTCGACAAAACTTATTAGAGCTTGGCTGCTTAAAATCGTTAGTTTTATAAAAAAAAAAAAAAAAAAAAAAAAAAAACAAATCAGGCAACAGTTACAAACTAGGATAGTTCTTGGTTTTCTAGAAACAAACAGTTGAGATTTCCTTTCCAACAATGCTTCTGAAGCACAGATAAAATGACTTCCTGTCTGACAGTTTCCTGTATCCATGGCAACCTCAATTTAACCACTTCTTTCTTAGTTTCCTGAGTGAGCAGTTACAAATCCAGGGGAAAAACGTGAGAGTTGTAGCACACGACAATAGTGCTTTTACTAACGTTTCGCAGATGAGTATAGTCAGTCAACTGGTAACAGCCTAACAAACTGCAAAACAAGTAAATAACGGAAATAATGAACTTCAGATTTGGGGTAAGGAATTGTTTTTGCTTATTTTGAATGTAACACAACTTTATAAAAGCAAAATTCAAGTTAAAAATGATCTGCAAATGAAAGGAACAGTGTTTTAGTTGGCACTTTTACTTGATTGCTATTGAAAAAGTTCCTGGTCATTTTTAACCGTTAAAAATAAATAATAAGCGGTATCTTGAATCTACTGGAATCCATCATTTTGGCAGTTTTTATGCTGCAACCGGTTACATATTTTGCAGCTATTTTGACAGCATATTTGTTTCACTGTTCATTTACTTTGAAATTTGTTTCTATGTAATTCAAAATCATGATACTTAAAAGATTTATTTTGAAAATGATTATTTGGCATCACAAGGAGAATATATGAAATAACCATCTTGAAAGTAATGCCTGTATTTTTTTAAGGAATGTACAAGTAGAAACCATAATTTCAAATGAATAATATTTATATTTTTTTTATCTCTACTAGCGAAGTCAGAGATGAGTGAGAAGGACAAAGACAGGGATATGTGTGGACTACAAAGTTTTCCACCCTGCACAGGAGCATTACCGTATCTCCTTAATGGTTTTCTTTTGCTGCTCCTCCAGAAGGAGGTACTTGGCTGTCCAGCTGTTTGCCAGCTCTGCACAGGGAGACAAGTTACCTGTCGTAACTTGGGTCTTTCAAGCATCCCCCGGAACTTCCCCAAAACTGCAATTCTTGTATACCTCAGTGGGAATAATGTATCGCATGTCATTCCACATGAATTAACAGGTCTTCAGAAGCTTTCTGCACTTTACATGGATAATTCCAGTATTTCATATGTACACCCAAAAGCTTTTGTGGAACTCCCTAATCTGTGCTACCTGCATCTAGATAACAATAGTATTAAACGCCTGGATCCAGGAATCTTTGAAGGTCTTTCCAATCTTCGTTATTTATACCTTCAGAATAATCAAATAGCTTTTATTTCCAGAGGATTATTTAGTGATCTCCTTTCTGTTAGATATTTAACTCTTCAAAGAAACCGCCTCAGTGTCCTTGGAAGTGGAACTTTCATGGGAATGATAAGTCTTCAAACACTTAATCTAGCCAATAATAAGATTTCACGGATATCAGATTCAGCATTTTATCATCTTGAAAACCTTGTATATTTGATCCTTGAAGGTAACAATTTAACACTTGTGCCATCAAATGCCATTGGAAGGCTCAAAAACCTTGAAAGACTTTCTTTGTCTCACAATCCTATTCGGTCAATACATCATTTTGCATTTAAAGGACTTAACAAGCTTAGGTATTTGTCTTTAAAAAGTGTAAAGCTAAAAGAGATTTCTGTAAACGGATTTTTTGGATTAAATAATCTTAGTCAGTTAATCTTAAGTTATAATGATTTAGAAAATATAAATTCCAGCACTTTTACTTTATTGAACAATTTAATATATCTGCAGTTAGACAGAAATAAAATAACCAGTATTGGTGATGGTACCTTTGAAAAAATGGGACAGTCACTTAAAATACTCAGTTTAGCATTTAATAATATTACAGAGTTGCAACCTGAAGTGCTCAAGCCCCTAGTGTCTTTAACTCACCTACAGGTGAACTACAACCCTTGGAACTGTAGCTGCAAAATGCTTGGGTTGCTGAACTGGCTAGCTTCATCTCCTATTTCTGTTAAAATTCACTGTCAAAATCCCCTCAGTATGCGTGGCAGACCTTTACGTTACATTAGGTGGACTCAGTTTGCAAACTGCAGTAGCCCCACTGCCAGCCCAGAAGCAGCCTGGAATCTAGGATCTACAGAAATCCATCACAGCCCTACCACTTTGCTGATGGCATGGCATAAGGTACACAGACAGAACACATTGGAACAGTTTGTTAACGTGGATACAAAACATGTTACTTTCTGGGAAGGAACTACAGCTACATCTGCTAACCCTTTGCCTTATGAAGAAAATGCTGCTGAAATTCCATCACAGGCAACTACATTATCAATATTACCAGTAAAAATACCAGCACGGATTATACCTGTTAACAGAACTGTAGAAGGAAAAGGTTTATTTCCAACAGATGCTGCTCCTGTATCATTAGAAACATCTGTACTTTGTACACAACAGGTTGAAAAGCTGAATCAGGCTTTTGACATTTTGCTAGCCTTCTTCATTCTGGCTTGTGCTGTTATCCTGTTTCTAACCTATAAAATTATTTGGTTTAGACAGAAACTAAAGGTGC